>NC_092336.1:551430606-551733636 GCF_046630445.1 Rutidosis leptorrhynchoides | reverse complement strand
TCTTTAGCTCGTTGCTTAGTGATCTTACGGTATGCTTAGACTAGCTTGCCTTTATGCATGGATGCTCCGGTATGCGGTATTTGGTTTTGTGTGGCGTGTCCATTTTATGCATATATATGTATGTAGTATATTCTCACTCACTAAGCGTTAGCTTACCCTCTCGTTGTTTACCTTTTTATAGATTTGCATGGATGCGGTGGCTCGGGTAAGCGTGGGACTAGTGGACTCGCGTAGTTGCTTTAGAAGGCTTGCTTTTGGATTGATTAGGATTGGGTAGCGTATCCCCAATCGCCATGCTCGGCTTTATTTTTTGTTAAAAGTCGTGTGGTCGAAAACTTGAAATTGGTACTTAAAGGGTAATTTGGGCATATGTGGGCCCGGTGTCGTAAAACCCTTTTTATTGATGGAACGTGTTAGTCTTAACTATTATAATATGTTGTGAAAACCGTTTAGTCTAAATGTGTCGGGAAGTGGTCAAACATTTTCGCATTTGGGACTTTTTGGGACAGCAGCCTGTCCAGGCCCTTTTGCGCGCTGAGCGGGGTCATGGCGCGCCGCACCATTTGCTGCACAAAGAATTTTTTTTATTTATTTCGCGTTATTGGTTGGTTAACGGGTTGGGTTGTTACACTACATCTCTATGAGTTGAAGGGGAATTCATGAATGAGTAGAGACCACACCGCCTCAAAACTCATTCTAATAGGAAAAGATAACAATATCATCATATCATATATAAAATAAGAGAGATGTAAAAGCGTTTGAATGAGAAACTAACCCTGATCCCCCTTTGTAGAATAGGCTTCGTCGATGGCAATCCATAAACCTTAATGTCTTTACATCCTATTATACAGAAACACGTAAAATTAAAATAATCATTCTGGAACAATAATTCAACCAAATAGATATGCTACTGTATATTAGGAGTATATAAAAAATTAAAAACTCATTAGGTATTTGAATAAATAATACAAGCAAAAGATTAGGGTCAATTTAACTTGGGAATGGTGAAATCAAAAAAGATAAGTCATATAAAATAATTCACGCCTTTTTCTTGATTTCATACTCCTGATTTCATACTCCTGATTATATCACGGTATATATGGAGATCTTTCATCCACGGACATCTCATATAATTATCATCATCGACTTTAGCATCGGTGGAGATCTTCGTTATTTCAGAAAAGCACCGGAGTTCATCGGCTGAGCAAAGATCATCTGGATATAAAGTTTAGAAAACCATAATCAAATAAATTCAAAATAAACCCTAATCATTACTTCGATGTACTTTCCCCTGAATCAGAAATCATTTTATCATCGGATTAGTACTTTCCCCTAAATCAACATTTTGATCTAATTCTAAAAATCTTTAGTATATAGTATCTGAATTTAAACAAACCCTAAAAGACATCAAGTAACGAATTAAGAAATTGAAATATCCCATGGAATATAAACAAATCCTAAAAATCTGTTATCATTAAAAATAAAAAAGCAGAATATATAATCAAATTAAGAATCAGTAAAATAACTTTTGCATCACATATATACCGTGGATGTAGATGTTGGTAATATCTCCTAACCCGCTAGATGGAATTCATGTTTCGTATGCATCTGACCTTATGCATCTGTCCTGAAAAACCCTAAACTCCTTCACGTTCGCAACATAAGAACTCTAATTACAGTATCGCTTTGAGCACAATTCCAGTTTGGAGCCTTAATTTTGGAACCTAATATCATTTTTCAATCGTGAATGAGCATTTTGGATCATGGATTCCAACCTAAGAACCCTAATTTATTTTTGAAATGTGAAGAGCGTAAAGTTTTGGTTAGAATGAACAATAATGGAATGAAACGTAGTGATCTCGGATTTTTTTTTCATTAGACCCGGTTACATTTTGAGGTTAGTATTGTAATCAAACAAAAGAAATGGAGGAGAGAGACAAATGTTGAGTGATCAATTAATCTAATGGTTATTATTGCAAGATGTTATTTAATCTAATGGTCACTTCTGTTCCATTTAAATTTTAATAAATACGGAGTAAACAATATATTTATTATAATATAATTATGCTATTTGGTATGTTACCTTTATTTATTTATATTTCTCATTTATGTAAAGGGACGAATTAATTAATGGAGTTTTTTAATAATTAATTTAATTTAATAAATTATTATTAAAGTAAATATATTTTTTATATCTACGTGAATTAATTTTTAATTTTTAAATGTTAATTAATGTTACATACAAATTATTAATTGTGATAATTAATAACCACAGTCTCATTTAATTTCTATTTTTAGAGCATTACCAAATCAGATATTATGGGGTACAAATAATATTAAATTAATTTGATTAAATGGATTAAATGAAACGTGCTAAAATAGTTGAATTCATTCCGAAAATAAATGACGGATCCTTGTGGAGCCATTAATTCTAGTTTGAATTTTATTTTGGACAATGCTAAATGTAGCACTTAGGGCTACGTTTAAGCTTACAATAATTAGGTTTGTAAACTCTAGTATAATTATTTCTTTTTCAATATCGGCTTTCCTTATATAATTTTGACAATAATATTATTCATGCCTGAGTTATAAAAATGAAATTATATTATTTATGGTATGCTTAAACGTAACCCTAAGGGTTACGTTTATCATTTTCCTTTTAGTTTATATATTTTTGTAATTTGTAATACTAACTAATGTTTAGTAAGAGTATGAAGGTCTTTTAATAAAGAATGCCAATAAATCTTAGTAATGCAAATTCATGATTTGAGTTAATGGTTGGATTAGTGTTTAATATTGGTCTAATGGTTAGAATTTCATTTGAAGATTGAATTTAAATATTTATTTCATATTTAAGATTTTTTTTATTTTAATAAGAAGAGAGATTTTAAAATATTATAACGTGTTCGAATGCTATTTTTAGTTTCAAATACTCAATGTTTAAACTTCGAGGGTCAAAACTGTAATTTCAAATTTCATCTTCTCCTTCTTTTTAGGGTCTTGTTTTTAGTGAAGTGATATTTCCAAACTTTAAATTGATAGATCCACACACATTTGTTGTTTTTTTTCAATAATGACCTTCAAAAAATTGTATCAAGAAATTTGTGTAACATATCGTTGAGGGCAGTTTAATAAATCTAGTTTGAATTTATAAAATACACGTTTGCAAATATCAATTCACTTGCTTTTATCCTGTGTGCTAGGGCGGGAAACTGAATTCTTCATCAGTGAAACACACACTGAAAATACACACAATCAGAAGAAAGAAGAAGACGATAAAATGTCAACGTTCGATTACCCCCGGATCAATCGGAGAGAAATAGGCGTAACTATAACTGGTCTACAAATTGCGAGCGTCAGTGAAGCCGATCTCATAAACCCTAACCCTGAATTCATCTCCGGCCTCTACACTCAATTACTCATTCACATCTCCTGTATCCAGTAACTAATATTTAAACCCTAACCACCGCTATATATACTGCTGTTTTAATCGATTCTGTTTATTAAGTTGTTGATTTGCAATTTGATGAATAATTTTGCAGGGAAGATTTAGGGCTAGTTGAATTTTCGAATGTGGAGCAATTTGAGAACCCTGATTTACATATTGATTCTGTACGGATGATAAATTTGTTTCATAAAATTAAGGGAGTCCTTGATGCTCTTGCATGCCCTAAGAAGTTTAATTTGAAAGATCTCATTAAGCCTGATGCTGACCGCACTGAGCTGTTTCTTAGTGCTATCACCAACTTTTGCCTTCACAGGTACTCATTTTTGTATACAAAAAGCTGCATATACATATAGATATAAGCATACAGTCATACACGCTTATACTTGTAAGTATTACTAGCGCCTAAATTGACGATTGATTACCTTCAAGATCTTATTGATAACTTGTTTGTGTGTGTGTGTGTGTGTGTGTGTGTGTGTGTGTTTTATATTACAGAGAGGAAAGAATGAAGTTGTTAGGACCTATTGGGGATGAATCGTCGAGACTTGATGAACAACGACGAGAGTATGAGGAGAGAATAGCACAGGTAGGTTAAAGAAAGTATATGTTTATTTCATTTGTCTGATTGTTATAAGTGAATGATGATTCAAATCTATCTTTTATAATTGTAGTTGAATGCGGAGATATCAGAGTTCAATGAATCCAGAGAGAGGGAGATGCCTCACATTCAAGAAGTCGATGCCCAAATCAAGGAGATGCGCGAATCCATTTTGTCTCTTAATAAGCACCAACTGTTATTGAAGGAAACTATCAGAAAAAAGAAGGATTCATCTAAAGAAATGGATGAGAAGGTATGGTTGTTTGGTGTTTGTATATTTGATTCATGATGAATTGAATTGCATGATCGGTGAAACGGGTTAACTTTGTTTGTTTGTTCGAGGAAACACCAGTTGCAATATTATCCAACTCATTAAGTAGTACAAATAGTATAAATTATGATGGTCAAGTACTTTTTTTTTTTGTCTCGCAGAATAATCTAACTTATCTTTTTTGTTAAAATCTATAGAGTCAAATATCAAGCATGATTTTACTATCTACAATGATGGATCACTTCAACTCGTGAGTTGAACTTTCTAAGGTCTAAACTGTTACGTTTTGGTTTTCGATCTCTTAGTGGGCCAATGTACATGTACAATCGTCAATTACTTACATTTTGCATGAGTTATGTTAAGATGTCTTGACTGTTTATTTGGTATTGGGGTTTAATTTAAAATATGCTTTTAAGACTATGATCGGTTAGTTTATATGTTCTTGTTTGAAGTATGAAAAGCTTGTTTGGTGTTGCGCAGATTTCTAGTGCTGAGTTTGCTTTGGTTCAAAGTGCTCAAGAAAATGCCAGTCTGCGTTCAAAAATTGTTCAATCTCCAGTTAAACTACAGGTACAAGTTATTCTAGCTTATCATCTTAAAACTCTTGTAGACTGTTCTTGAGTCAATACATATAGTTTACTCATTTGAATGCCATCTGGAGTTTATAAGTTAAAGAAATAAATCAATAGTTTTAGGTTTGAACATTTATGAAGATGTGATGCCAGATTGCCAGTATTATAAGTTAGACGACTAGTGGTGACTCAATAAATTTTTTAATCTGGTTAATCAGTTTATGAACAAAAGAAACTTAGAAGATTACAACCAGGAAAGTTCCTCTTAGCTAAAACACTGATCATGGTTTATGGCCACAAGATCTTCTAACAACATGTTTTTTGAACAGGGTAGTAAACTTGTGTAGTTGTGTTTGAGTTATTTTTATAGGCACTTTATGTTTCTTCATATGCACGTTAAGAAAAAACTGTTAATGTTTATGATGCTTGTGTGTACTGTTGAACCTTTTACAGATCTGCTTTTGTAATACAGTCTACAAGTTTGAACACAACCTTAATAGAATGGTTTTCAGCATAAAGCAACTAAGTTAGTCAGATCATTGAAATATGATAATGTATTGAATAGGTGATTTATGTAACTGTTAATTGAGGGGTGCAATAATATGAAATGTATTATAGTGAAAGTTTTTGGTATGAAAAAAGAGCTTATGTTTTGTGTGTTTCTAGAAACCTTTTTAATGTATTGTTTCTATTTCCTAACCCTCAATTATTATTATTTTTGTGATCTTCGTTGATTAATTCAAAGAGGGCACTGGAGGAGAAGAAAGCCATTCAAGTTGAGGCAAAGAATGCAGAAAGGGCGGCAATTCAGTCTTATCATGACAAATCTGCCATAAATGAAGTATACACGAAGGTATTTAATCAGTTATGTCATATTATATATTTGTTCTACTTGCCAGCTCAGCAATTTATCGTAACAGAGTATTCCAAAATACTTCTGGTTTATATGTCTGATGGGTTCTCTTGTGCACCTGTTTGCTTAAGTTAGAAGATTCTTAGTACGAGAAGAGTTTAAGTAAAGTTTATCGAAAGCAGAACTTTTCTATCTCCGTACTCTTTCTGTGCCCCCCAAAATACCAGCTTTTGGCTTGATACATAGCTTAATAGATGGTTCTTGAACAATGAACATTAAATTTTTGTGGGCCGCAGTAAATTTCTCTCTGGGTAACTGTTGAAACTGTTTTTTGAGAATTCCCCCTTTTATTTAAATGCAAATGTTAATTTTTTTTTATTATTATTTTTTTTTTTGAGAATTTCCTTTCAAAATGGAAAAAGATGAAAAAGTTTTACTTTCAATGTTGATACAAAGGCTGTAACTTCATGGTAGTGTTACCATTATATATTAATGGTTGCTATTGGGCAAATTTGTAAATTTGCAAAGGAATCCTCCTGAAAATTAAATGTTTCATCTTTTTTCGTTCAAGCCTGTACATGTTTTTAGATAGCAGGAGTGTTAGCTATTTATAGCTATAGTTTTAACGGTACTAAGTAAGGATTTAACATTTTTCTACCGTACTCAAAATCTAAAGGAGAAAATGTATTTTAGCATTAGTTTGATTTTCTTTCTTTTAATATATTAGTTAACTTCAAGATATTATTAATTGAAGACCTATTCTTCTGTGTAAATAAGCATATAGATCTATCATCTATAAGAACAATTAAATGCTTTTATCCTTCTTTTGTCATCTTCTTTATTAGTCTGAAATTCCAAACACTGACATAGATTTTCAAACACAGCCTAAACTGCTATTACTCGATTTCTATGGTTGATTATGTAGATTGTTCTTGAAGTTAAATCACCAAAAGAGGGTGACTTCATTGCAGTTGCTATTGCTATTTTCTTAATAGAGAAGCCTGATTAGAAATAGCATTTCCAAAGCCTTGAAAGCTTGTCTGCAGTATTACACATTACTTTTTCTGTTAAACGCACAACTAACAATCTGCTTGCTTAGTTTGGTTGATGTAAAAGATAATGGCATTTTTTTGCATGTATGCTCTTACTCAGGCTAGCAAGAAATTGACCAAGCATTTGAAGCAAATGGAGACATTACAAGAGCAGGTTATTTTTCTTCAATGTTATAATGCTCTATAGTTTACATCATTAAGTTTAGAATATTGTGTATCAATGTATTTACTTATCTCATAATATCTTTAAATATGACTTCATTCATTGGATATAAACTGATGTTTCTTGGTTGTTGAACAGGTGAACTCAGCCAAACAGGTCGAGAAAGATGTTAAGCTTTTGAAAACTAAAAACAGTGATGATGGGGTGTCGGACAAATCGCTTGAAGCCAAACTTTTTGAATTGCAGGGCAGAGGTGCTTATTCTTATATCATCTTAACATATACTCAACTTTATATAAATCTCATAAACTGAAATCAATAAAATTTTATCTTTTTCAGCGGACCAGTCTGAGGAGTTACTGAAACAGGCAGAGAAAGAAAGAGATCTTCACTGTGAAGAGGCTTCCAAAGAACTAAACAATGTAAGATCACAAATGGAATATAATAGAAGTGGTCTGGAACAAAGACAAAAGAATGCTGAAGCTCTTGTTACAGAGGTATGAATTTGTTTTTATATAGTACTTTTTTATTTGCTGTATATCTTCTCATGTTTTTTCTCTTAAACTTGTTAGGGGGCTGCTATAAATGAAAAGATAGAAGTGGTCAATGATTCATATGCAGCTCAACAGCAAATGTTACTCAATAAAAGTGAAGAGATTACTAAAAAGGTAAAGTTCTTTATGTTTTTTCTTTCTCAAATTCTTCTCAGTTATATACATATACTCGTTATTAATCCAATATAGATCAAAGACGTTTTTATCTGTTTTCATTTTAAGTCGGTTAAGTCGTATTTTGTATGTAGCTTTTCGAGTATACAAAAGCTACTGGGAACGTGCTTTCTCAGATAGAGGCATTTGCAGAAAAGTCGGATGAAGCAACAAAAACCCCGTTTTGATCATCTGTTACGATGTTCACTTTTCATTTTTTACTTAATGTTGGTGCTTCATATTGATCAATGTACATGATGAGGAGGATTAAACTATATTATATTATTGTAATTGGGATTGAGTGAATTTGTTTGCAACAACTTTTATTTGAAGGTGGGTAATTAGTTATGTTTGGCTCATTATTTTGCTTAACAAATCAAGTGTATCAAATCATTTATCTTAGTTTGCAAGATGGCAATTTGTTCCAATGCTCTAAACATGTCCAAAATTTCTGATGTGTACTCAAAATGAACCTTGAAAAAATTGTCCTACTAGAATCAGGGGTGGAACGTGACACCAATCATTTTGGGGGGGGGGGGGGGGGGGGGGGGGGTGTTCATGAGTGAAAATTTTGAAGTTTTAGCTAGTGCACCCATTAAGTTTCAGCTGGTGCACCCATTAAAAGAAATTGGTGCTACCAGATCTCTTACTTTTTGGTGACATACTATAATTATGATTCAAATATCCATTCTATTTTCTAAATGGAAAATCAACATGTTGATCATGTAACGTCTAAGTTTGAATTGAAGGATAAAACAACTATAAATCGTTTTCAACGGGAAAAAAAGAGCGTACAAGACAGTTGTGAAAAGTTAACTTGGGTTTTGTATGTTTTTAGTGAATCATATTTTTGTTATTTGAATTTTGTGAATCGCTATAGTACGTTATTATTTTGTGCCACCCGTGATACGAAATCCTGCTTCGCCACTCACTAGAATGATGCTTCATAAATGCTACGGAGTAGTACTATATTGTAGTACTAGTGACTATCTACTCTTATATTATCACCTTTTTGAGGTATTTTTAGTGTGAAAAAATATATTCCGTATTGAAGATGGACAATTGCACCTATTTATCCCAGTTGCTCAAACTAGGAACTTTACAAGAGATTGCAGTTGATCGAATATTATTCTGTATATAATGTGAGACATCTCTTATCACTGTTAAATTAATTGAATGAATTTAAAAATGTTATCACAACCTAAATAATCATAGAAGCGCATCTAGTGTAGTGGTATCATAGTACCCTCCCACGGTACTGACCGGGGTTCGATTCCCCGGATGCGCATTAATTTTTTAAAATTCATTTAATACTTGATGAAAGAAAAAAAAAAAGACGCCCGGTGGACTCGAAGTAGTAGTCTCGAACCCACAATCGCCTGATTAGAATTAACTCATTTTTAAAATTCATTTATAACCTAATGAAGGGAAAAAGAAAACACGCCCAGTGGGACTCGAACCCACAATCGCCTGATTAGAAGTCAGACGCCTTATCCATTAGGCCATGGGCGCAACTTGAATATCTAATGACTAATCTAATAGTAAAGATATGAAAATATCGTTAACTTCATATTTCCAATTAGAGCTTGTAAGTTGCACCTGACATGACGTTTCATATTTTCATGAAAACATGTTGTACTAAAAGTTTTATTATTTAATTAGATGTTTAATGATAACAAAACATGTTACATCCCTTAGTATTAGTAATACAAGTAACTAAAATTTTAAGTTGTGAACTAAATAAATAATTGTACATGAATAATTCTGCTTTTGAACAATAGATGGAACAAATTTAGTTTCCGTAGCATAAAAATAAAGGGCCTACTTGATATGACTCATATAGTACGAACCCTAAATCATCTAAAAAACCATTATTCTATGAGTAAATGAACTTGTCTAGAGGAAGTTTCTTTGAAAGGATCCAGATGAAAACCGTGAAGTCAAACCTTGTGCCATATTTTCAGCATCTAATTTGACATTTTGTCGTCCTGCGGTTAAATCTTTTTCGCGATCCCATGGTTTCCAAGGATGCTGGCCCTCCCATTCTTGTTTTTGCTTTTCATGGTCTACTTTTGACTTCTTCTTTGACCGAACCCGAGTTGACTCTTGATGCTTTTCCACCAACGACTTTGACCTTTTTGTTTTGTTGTATTTGTCCACCAATTCTGCATCAGCGTTACTTGCTTGCTTCCCTTGATCATTTGCAGCAGCAAGCGCTGCAGCCTCGTTATATGCCTCCAAATAACTGCAAAGTGCCACAATAGAGCTTATAATTATAACAAATTTGAAAGATTTAATGAAGGGTAGTTTAGTTGTATCCCAAATATAATGGATGAGCTGGCATACTTCATTTTAGCTTTCTGGGCTCTATCTGAAGGGGTATCAGTCCAGGCACTAGTATCACCCCGCCCTTCTTTAGAAGTTCTGCTAAAACTCTTTGTTGATTGCTGTGTTGCCACACCAGGCTAAATATAGACAAAGTAAGAAAAGCATTAAATATATTAGTATTGCATTATCCTAAAAAGGATTGTGGATAATAATAAGCTAATATGAAGAAAAGAAAAAAAAAATGAACACGTTAGCTCTATGTGTATATACATACCTTCCTTTCAGGAGGAAGTGTTGTCATCCATTCATCTCTGCTCCGTTCTACTTTTACATCCATTTCTGCTAACAGTGCGTCATCACCCTCCATAGATATACCTAACAACAAAACCAGCCACTCTCAATATAACAAAGTACACGGAGCATACCTATAAACTTGAACAATAAACATAATATAACTCAATTTTTAATGCATCTCCTAAGGATGTCGGAATACGAATGAAACAAGAGTTTATAAAACTGAGTACACGAGTGTATTTAGATATTTAATTACGTTAGAATGATAGAATCTATACACAACTAAAGCGATGCAAAATAACAGGAACAAATTTAAGTCTGTTCTTACACTAAAGTAAGATAAATGCAACTTACGAGGCTAACATATTACATGGGAAATTCCAAGTATATCATATCTATATTAAGATTGAACCAAAATCAAGCATATTTGTTACTTAAGTTGAAGCGCTAGTCTCAGCACTATTGCAACAAACAAAACCTCGTTGGAAAATAAGTGGAAAAAGAAACATCTATTGAAGAGCCAAAAATATTTTTAAAAAGGGAATATGAAAACCAATCACATTGATTACACCGGTTAGATCTACAATGTCAACAACATCGACATACAAAAAAAAAAGGTCACCTTGCAAGCGCCTCCATTGTGCAGCTTCACGCATAGCTTTCAACTCCAACTAGAAAAGAAAGCAACCAATAAGAATTTTATATAATTACTTGTACTTATATTTCGTCAAAAAACCAGTTAAGCATCTACCTTGAATCTTTCCTTTTGCTCCTTCTCATCAATCTTGTCATCCATTGCTTTTCGCTAAAAGAAATAACACAGAAATATTAATAAGAATAATTAATATCACTAACTCCACAAATCTTTGAAATATAATATTGATGACCAATGCAAGAAGAAATGACCAACCTCTTAAGGCAATTACACATTGCTATTCACAACAAAACTGGGCTAGACCCCAACAGAGACACACACTTACACTATAACTTAACCCTAAATTATGAAAAAGGCAATTCTAGAAAAAAGCATATACGTTGGCAGGATAACACAGACAGTAACATGACTACTAAATTCACAATTGTTAGACATTTGATTTTACCACCAATAAGTTACACTCTTACAGACGATAATGACAGGTTCTCAAAACTCAATATATAGTCATAAAAAGCTATTTGATCCTGACACGGGATAATACTAACCTTGACAGGATCTTGTAAATCCTTAAAAGCTTTATTCAACTTGATAAACGCTTGGTGGGCTTCTGGATGGGGGCATTTATCAGGGTGAACCATAAGTGACAGCTTCCAATATCTGAAAGACAGTAATCAAACATATGAATTAGAATATACGTGTAACATAAGTATTATTCAAATAGTTAACAGCAAATGAAGTTTTGCTCAAATCGGTTGATATACAACTTGAGCGAAATGAATCAATTGATTTGTTAAGGAAAAGCTAATAGAGATCTTCGCAACTATCAATATATAATATAAATAAATTATTTTAATATAAAAGACAGACAAGCATCATGATGACAAAAGCTTGCCTTTTCTTAATGTTGTCAGCTGCCATTTGCCTGTTAACTCCAACAACATCATATGGGCTATCAACATCTGCTCCCATAATTCTTGTGACCTGATCACATTAAGTTCAAGCGAATAAGCTAATATCAACACATATACAACAAGAGAAGTTATATAAACATGATCTGAAAAAAAAGACTGCTAAACATTAGCAACTAAAAATACATATATCCTGACACATCTACAATGACAACCACCAAAGATTACAACCAACATATTACTTATTATCAAAGATGAAGCTAAAAGTAAAAAAAGTAACAGAAGAAGCACATTTAAAAGAAAAGTAAGTTGTGACCTCATCAAAACGCTCTGCTTCATTGGCAGATGCAGCCTCTTTGACCATAGCAGGAGGCGGAGGTCCAATAAATAAGTCATCATCTTCACCAACTTCCGCTTCCCTACATTACATTGAATGCATCATAAATAAGTTCTTAATATTATGTATATAAAAAAGTAACATCAACAAACAAAGGGTATACATGTAAATCTACTTTTTCATTGATCAAGACTTGATAAATTGTTTTAGATATACATGGCGAAAACAAAATTTCAAAGAAAAAAAAGGCATACCTTAATTCAGCCTCTGCTTCTGTTAACTTAGCTGCAGCTGCAAGCAATTCTGCAGATGGCATAGCAGGCCCAATAACCCTAAAAGCTCGAAACAAATTTGTGAGGGTAAAAAAAAAAAGGTAAAATCCAGACCACAAAATAAGATCACTTTAAATATACTTGTATACAGCGATCAGGTTTTAAAAAGAATAGGCAGAAATGTCTCATTACCTCTTCTTAGGAGCAGCCATATCTGCTTGTTCAGGAGGAAGATTCGGGCCAAAGTCATCAGGTTTTAGTTCTTCATTTAGTTGTTCAGCAGGCAGATCATTATGTGATTGATGTTTATCACTAAAAGGAACATCAGACTCAAATTTAGGTCGTATCACAGCCCCAACAACCTCTAGAGTTGGAGGGGCGCCCGAAGGCAATAGAAAAACTAAACGACCATTTTCATTGAGGTTCAAAGATAAAAACAGCTTCCGCAGATACTTTACGAGTGACTTCTCAGATAGACCAGATATATCAACTGCTTGTCCATCATCAATCATGTGCAGAAGCTGAAGAACAATCAAAAGTTCAGTAAATTTGGCTAGGTCTAGAGCTCAGACTATCTTACTAAAAAAAGGCATGATCAACATGACAAGGATAGAAGGTTGAATCGAATGTAGCAACTAAAAATATATTGTAATTATTTTGAAATTGATGATACTTATTTTATAATTCAGTATAATTATGTATTTCAGCTAGAAACACAGCATAAACATAAAATATTGACCATCATTAGTCATTAAATAAAATTGAAAATACTAGCAGAAATTCAAACCTGCTCCAAATCATTAGCTACAGCAGGGAACTCATTCAATATGTATTTCACAACATCAACAGGATCGTTTTTATTCAAATCAACTTCATCATCGGACGATTGATACTCCGAATCTGAACCTGAAACCCTAACTTTACCATCTCGATTTGATCTCCGGCGACTTTTATCTCTCTTCTTTTTCTTCCGTTTCTCTCTCTTCTTCTCCTTCTCTCTCCTAGAACTCCGCCGTTCACTGCTTCTGCTCCGGCGATGTTTCCGGCTGCTTTTGTGTCGTTTCGAGGATGATACGTCGTCGTTTTCCGAAGATGAATATGAAGAAGATGATGATGATGATGATGGAGATGAAGATGAGACGGAATCTTCCAAATATCTTTTCTTATGTCTCTTTGATTTATTCGAATTTTCCCCCATCTTTTGTTGGTCTGATTTTACGGCAGAGGTATCGACGGCGAAGTGGCGGACCGATATATTAACAACAGCTTTACCGCGATAAAAGTTACTCTATACCCCTTCAAGATACAGTATTTGAAATATACACCTTTTAGTTTCTTCTTCTTAATTAATTTAATTTAATTAATTAATTATATAAAAATATTAATAAAAGTTAATTATACCACTTGTCTATGTAGTTTACTTAAAATTATGCCAAAAGTCATTTTCTTCTTAAAACTATACGAGTAGTCCCTATAGTTTTTAAAATGCATGACGTTAGTCCTATATCAAACGCATTAATCCCTCCAGCTCACGATCATTAAAAAAATCATTAACTCATCTCACATCGACACACATGAGGGTAAAATCAAGTCATTTTATTTTCCCTCTTCTCAACGTACCCTCTTTAAAATATTCATCTCTACCAAAGCCTAATTTCTTCATTTTCATATCATAATCCAATTTCTTTAATTAATCTTCTTGACAATAAGAAAATTCGATCACAATTCAATCGTATTACATGAATTGGGGACCTAATAATAATTTAAAATACTGCGATTTTATAGATTTGAACCAACTCACCAAACTCATGTCATCAACGATAAACTTAGTTTAAGAATATGAATGTTGCGTACAACATATCACACGATTTTATCAAAAGAAACGGCTATCGGACTAAGGACTATCGCAAGAAAATGTCATGGACGGTATTTATTTTGATCTAGATGACAGAGTGAGCTTTGATATTGATTTAATATATAAACTCTCTATATATGTAACACAATCAATATAAAATTTCCCAAATATAAACTAAATAGTATAAATATATAGTATATAGTAACTATAAAGAGATGCTCACAGTTCTAAGTAAACCGATAATTATAGGTAGAAATCGATCATGGAAACTAGATGTATCCTCTCCATGTGAGTGTACCTACATCACACAATTAACGTTATTTAATGTTTGACTAAGAATTTATACGAATTTATATGATATGATGATAATGAAAATAGTGATATATGATATGAAAATGAAGAAATTAGGGTTTTGGTAGGGATGGATATGTTAAAGAGGCTAAATTTAAAAGGGGGAAATAATATGACGGATATACCCTTATGTGTGAGTCACGTGAGAGGAGTTAACGATTTTTTTAACGAACGTTAGCAAGAGGGACTCTGGCATTAAATATAAGACCGACGGCGTGCGTTTTAAAAACCATAGGGACCACCTGTATAACTTTAAAAAGAAAAGGACTACTTGTTTAATTTTAGGTAAACTACATGACCAATGGTATACTTAACTCTATTAATAATCATCAATTTTTATATTTAAATATATTATATGATTGTTTTTGATGGAATATTACGACGAAATGCTATTGATTCTAAAAGGTTAAAGGGGTAGTTTAGTAGTTTGAACTTGAAATTTAAATAGAGACTCAAGTTCAGTTCATATGAACTACACTTTGAGTTCTTGTTTTTCAAATATATATGCGTGTGTGTGTGTAAAAGAGAGAGAATGTGTTTCATAAAATTAGTGTAGTTTTAGTTGAAAATTAATATTATAGGTGGAAGTTTATTTTTAAACACATAATTACATCGGGAAGAATTTCAAAGAGTAAAAAGAGTTCTCTTCTTTTATTCTTGATTCTTGTTCTAATTGTTGTCATGTCGTGAGATGTTTGGTCAAGTCCTATAACGAGCGAAACCCTCATTTTGTGCCGATTTAGCAAACCAATGCCTTAAGCCCTTGTGATACCTAGTCCAAAAGTATTTTTTGAACTTCGAGGGTCCTCGTGGTATACAAATGTTTTGTGTGGAATTTAAACCACCAGTTCCATTTGTTTGTTGACGGCACATGATTACATGTGAGGGTAGATTGGTCATTTCAGGTTCTTGGCTTTCACGTATAACGCCAAATACAGTGTTGGTTCCCTTTCAACATAAACCCTAAATTGGTTCTTTCAATCGACCCTATCACCATCGTGCAACTCAACATGGTTAATTGTTGGTGTGGAAGAAGTACTTTATTTCAAACTTTGTGGACATAAAAAAACCCTGGCATACGTTTCTAGAGCTACGCAAAAAAAGGTATTTAACATCCAATTTCACATGTAAATTGCAATTTGTTGTTGTTTTTGTTACTAATATAATCTGGGATTTTATAGTCGTACGATTGTGGGTTTTGCGAAGGTTTGATCTAGCTATGAATGCTCGATCAGTGAATATTATTCTAGGGTTGCTCAAATCAGAGAATGAAGCTCAAAAGAACCCGAAAATCGCAAAATCTGAAGCTAAAAGAATTAAGTTAATCGCTATATGTAGTGGGTCTTGTTCTTTATTTATGTTATGTATTTCTTTAGTTTTAGAATAATTTGATCTGTTGTAAACGTTGTGTTTTTAATCGATTGTTAACATTTTCTATGTAATGTTTTAAGGTATTGAATGAGATTGAAGAATTAATGTGGAACTTAAAATTGCATAACATGGCATTTGATGTGTTGTATGTTTTAATATTGTAAAATTGAAACATCAAACATCAGTAGTTCAAATGTGTAAAATGAAACTTGAAATGTGTAAATAAACGGCAGCAGCCGTTCAAAAGCATGAAAATTGAAACCTGTAAATAAACCAAAAGGTTAGTTCAAACATTGCCACAACATAAGTACATTTCAAAAGTTGATATGGTTCAAAAGCAGTACATTTTAAAAGCTTCTTAAGAGCATAAACCAAATTACAAATGCTTATCAAAAGCATACTTTAAAACTTGATCAAAATATTAAGTTTTATCATCTTAACAAAAGCATACCATAAATCAACAATGGATTTGGGGGTATAAGTGACCAATCTAACCTCACATGTTAGTCGTGTGCCATCAATAAACGGATGTAATTGACTGTTTGAACTCCACACAAAACATCTATATACCACGAAGACCCCCGGAGATCAAAAAAATACTTTTGGACAAGGCATGCATTGTGAGACGTACCATAGGGATCCCACCTCCACCCCGCGTATAACTTATCTTTTTTAAAAGTGTTTGTTCAAAACCAATTGAAGTTTAAACTTTTTAATTTACTTAAAATGACATATAAACTTTAGAGGAATATTTAAATGAAACTAACTTTTAGGTTGAGATTCAAGGGATCAATCAGAGTGCGACACGTGGCGCTATAATCACATGTGATTGAAAAAAAATTTAAATAAAATTTTTTTTCAAAAAAAAAAAATTCGAAATTTTAAAAAAAGAAAAAAAAAATTTTCAAAAATTTTTTTTTCGAATTTTTTTTTCCAATCACATGTGATTAAATTTGACATCAGTAAATCACATGTGATTCTGCATGCCAATCACATGTGATTGTAAAACTCAACCACATGTGATTCTGCATGTCAAATCCAATCACATGTGATTGAAATTTTTTTTTAGTAAAATGACGAATTTCAGTAAGTTTGTGCTAAAACCTTTAAACACCAAGTTTTTGATCAAAACTTGATCAAATCACCGAATTAAAGTCTGAAAATTTGAAGATATGATCACGAAACACTAACAAACTTGATCAAATCACCAAATTAAAGTCTGTTTCCGGTTGAAATTTTTTTTTTAAAAAAAAATTTGAATTTTTTTTTTCAATCACATGTGATTGGGTTCGACATGCAGAATCACATGTGATTAGGTTTTACAATCACATGTGATTGGGTTTTACAATCACATGTGATTAGATTTGAAATGCTAAATTTAAAAAAAAAAAAAAATTCAAAATTTTTTTTTGTTTTTGATTTTTTTTTTCAATCACATGTGATTGTCGCGCCACATGTCGCGCTCTGATTGGTCCGTTGGAATTCAAGCAAATTATTGGATTCAAGGGATTACAACTCATAAACTTTATTAGGGGTCTCATTTTACGATTTTTCTTTTAACCATTAAAAATATATAAACGACATTGCGTAAAATATAGGGAAGAATATGTGCTTAACAAGTTAATTGCTCATGTTAAAATATTTAGTAAAATTATAAAAGTATAAAGAATAAAGAAAATTCATAATACATGTTTAATTCTATATTATGAGTACACATAACATAACTCTTATTTCCATTTCCTTAGATGTCTCTTTACTATTTTTTTTTTCTCTTTATGAACGGATGTTTCATCATCGCTCGGAGGGTACTTAACTACCTTCGAGATTATATTGTCACACACGCGCCAAGAGAAAACCCACTCGCAAAGTTAATTTCCAAAGGCACAACACCGCTTTAGGTTAACTGCATAGCTCTCACCATAAGTGAACTTTAGAGACACAACCTTGGAGAAAACCTCTCTCGGATTCAAAACCTGGTGGGTGGTATTCGGCTGAATAAAAATCCTGGATACCACTAAGCTACCACCTACTTGGTTCTCTTTATTATTTTAGTTAAAGTATACATACACATGTGTTTTGTTAGGTTCTCTTATCTATATATTTGGTCCAATGCTAATATCTATCTATTTTGTAGCTATTTGATGATGGGAAGATCCTGTTTTTTTAAATACCAAGGACATGACAATATTGTTAACTTTCTTGTTAATTGAATAATAACGAGGAAAACGGACCCCCGCTTCGCTGCGAGGTGATGTCGATCGGTTAACGGTTGTGGTTTTGATCGGGTAGTTATCGGTTAATTGAATGTTTATTAAATATAGAAAGTGAAAAAGGAAATGAGGAAAAGGTTGTAAAGAGAAGGAAGGAATAAACGTTTTCTAAAAATTAAAAACACTAAATGACCGTTTTACCCCCGGAGGGGTCTAAAATTACAGCCATGCGGGCCATGCCACTGTGAACAATGGCAGGCTCATCAGTAGTATTATATTAATTATAATAATAATAATAATAATAATAATAATAATAATAAAAACGTTGATACCTATTTTCGGCTAGCGACTATAGGTATCAGTACAGGGTCCAAAACTCCTTAGCGAGGTAAATTGTCAATTGACTGTTCATGTAATTACCCGCCAAAATTGTTATTGACACGGTACACTAACGTAGATCCCACAGCGAGGTTATGCCCCGTATATGATACATTTTAAATAAACATTGCATTCTTTATTTCAAACTTTTCCAAAAGTGGCAAGTTGCCATAAACAATACATTTCCAAAAATAGACAGTTGTTTAAAATAGCAAATTACTAAGGATAGTAAGTTTCCCAAAATGAAAAGTTTACAAAATAGAAAGTTTCCCAACATTTAAAGTAGACTTGGAAGTCAAGTTATACGATGATCAACACAACATAGTTTTAAAAGAATGCAATAGTCTTTAAAAGCAACATGAATGACTCCATGCAGCACTTTAGCAATTAATCAGCGTAAACACCTTAAGAACCTGAGAATAAACATGCTTAAAAAGTCAACACGGATGTTGGTAAGTTATAGGTTTATTACAGATAACAAACTAAATAATAGACCACAAGATTCCATGTTTAGAAACAATAGTAAAAATATTCTATCTGTTGAGCACCCAGTATCCAAACTTAACTAAAATAAATGAATACCCTTTGAAATAACGTACACCGTATCAAGTATACAAACTCGTAGTACTAAACACCCGTTAACTGCTAGCGCGACTAGCCCATGTGGAGTTGCCAACTCTATAGATCTATAATTAGGATTCGCGCCCATTAGTTCAGAAACTAGCAGCTAAAAGTTACCAAGCTATAGGATATTTTTAATACAACTCAACATAGAATTTAGTTAGTAATTGTGTGTATTTTTTAAAACAAAAAGCGCATTATTCTCATCCCAAAAATATTTAAAGATATTGAAAAATAGGACTATAAACTCAACGTAAGCAAAGCATGCAATTCAGTAATTACGAGTTTGGGTTCGTGTGCGGTTATTTCGAGACAAGTGACCTAAGTTATAAGAGGGTGGTCAGAGTCTATACAACATCTAGTAATAAAGGTTGGTTGTATTTAAGTTACTTTTAGGTACGTTAATGTGTTCGGTTTAAACCAATGAAAAAGGCTGTCCAAAACTCCCAATTCCTAGAGGTCATAATGTAGTGCCCCGTCCAAAATCCATCTGGACGAAGTCTTCAACAACTGGTATCATCACGATGAACTGACATCTAAATGCCATGAACGACTCCATGTAATGTCTCTAGAATGAGTAAATGCACAACGGAAGATTTCTTTCATACCTGAGAATAAACATGCTTTAAAGTGTCAACTAAAAGGTTGGTGAGTTCATAAGTTATCATAAAACAATAAAATTCAACATTTTGATAGACCACAAGATTTAAATGCTGCATGGTACAAATGAGCCCGAATCCTATACCCACCTGTAATGTACATGCGATATCTTTTAAATATAATACACCTTTCTCGTGTACGAAATCATCTTTCATAAATCTTAGTAACCGTACACATATCTCGTGCACAAAATAACATACACATAACCTGTGTATAAAATCATTCTCTCGATACATAACATTCACTTTTCAATTGGTGACAATTATCATGTCCACATAATTTAATGGTGGCAATTATCATGTCCACATAATTAAATGGTGGCAATTATCATGTCCACATAATTCCATAATAATCCGCAGAACTTCTGTCTGCATAATAATTCATTCGAGGAATGTTTTGTTTGTGTCTATCTCGTCAAACATTTATAAAAGCATTTCATGTATTCGCAGTTCAAAATATATTTCAAAAGCGTTTAATAAAGCAGTTATAAAATCAACGCATGTATTCTCAGTCCCAAAAATGTAAAGAGTAAAAGGGAGCAAATGAACTCACGATACGATTTCGTAGTAAAAATGCATACGACTGAACTGAACAATGCAGGGTTGGCCTCGGATTCACGAACCTATATCATTTGTATATATATATATATATATATATATATATATATATATATATATATATATATATATATTAAAACATATAATCGTAACTGAACAAATTTATTTATTATATCTTTAATTTATATATTATGTATTTTTAATTTGTGTATGTATTCATAATGGTTAATATTTATATAGTTATATTAATATATCCATATTTATATACATAATTGTTTAATGTTATATTTAAAAATCGATAGTTTGTTATTTGTATGTATTTATATATATAAATAATATTAATAGGTTTGATATATATAGTTATGTGAAATTTTTAATATAATTATAGTATATGTAACAAAGTATATTTTATGTATAAAATATTTATCTATTTAAAAGGTAGTTTTTGATATTAATAATGATTTTAATATTAACTTTGATGATGATGATAATTACATTAATAATACTTATAATGATAATCATGCTAAAATCATATATTTTCTTTATAATGTTAATAATATTAATATTAGTAATACTAATGATAATAATAATAATCCTAATGGTAATTATAATCATAATACTAAACGATAATCTTTATAATAATACATGTGTTAATACTAATAAGCACTCTAAAAATAATAATAATAATAATAATAATAATAATAATAATAATAATAATAATAATAAAATGATGATAATAATAATAATATTGATAATAATAATAATAATACTTGTGCTTACAATAATTCTAAGAATAATAATAACATAATTCATATTTATGATAGTAATAATAATAATTAACTTAACATGAATATTAATACTTATTAACAATAACACTATTATAATAATAATTATAAAAGTATTTTACCTTTAAAGCTCCTCTTAAAAAAAATTGCCCAGGACGGGACTCGAACCCGCGACTTCCCGCTCATGCACAAACACTCCTTACCATTCTTCCGTTTCTACTTTTCTGATTAAATACATACGCTATTTTCTTTTAACCGATTTTCCGTCTGTCATCTTCTTCTTTTCGAGTTTCTTTTGTAAAACAGAAAACTATATTGTGATGAAGTGGTTTCGATGTATTCAGCAAACAGAATAGATTGATTGTGAGGTTGGGTTTTGGGTTTCCGTTTACTAATCATAACAACAAGAAAGGATTGCAATTGGGGATGATGATATATAGGAAGTGCTTGGATTATCATCATCATTATCATTATGATCGATGATTAAAAAGAAACAGGTGCAAAAATGTCACGACTATCACTCTCTCAATTCATCATCATTTTAATCGAAATAGAATGGAAACAGAATTCAGATTGTAGCAACAACATTCGATGGGGTTTTCTGATGGCCCGATAAATAAATTAATTTCTCAGCCCACTAAATAAAACGAGTTAAGGCCCAACAACCTATGATTCTCGGCCAAGCTGCGTAAAAAATCAACCACACAAGTAGGGATCACGGACAAAACAAGTTTAATTAACTTATTCATTTCTTAAATGGGTGCGGGGTTTGTTTGCTTTGTGCTTGCCGACCAAAAGAAAAAGTGACAGCATGATTATGGCACCCACTACCAATTTGCAATATTAATTATTGGATCAACTTATAGTGTAACTAATTTAAAAGGTTTGTGATTGTTTGATCACGTATCACCAAAAAAGAAAAACGTATTTACAATAATGATAGTCTTCTCCTGTTAACACTTTCATTTCTTCTCTTTCTTTATGTGTGGTTTTTCGGTGGGTTGTGGGGTTCAAGCAAAAATAAAGACAATATATGTAGCATTCTGATTCAATCTCATCTCATTCTTAACATAACTCAAAACAGAAAAATGTTTCGGTTTGTTTGGTGTTCATGGGTGTCCACGAGAAGAAAGAAAAGAAATATATGTAGAGAGAGAGAGTAGAGAGAGAGATGGTTGCAATGGTGGTTTATAATGGTAAGGTTGTGGTGGTTTCATGAAGTTGACGGGTGGTGAAAGGTGACGGTTGTAGTGGGTTGAAGGAAGTGGTGATGAGATTTCATGTAACTCAATATAAGTGTATATGTATACATATATAATTAGATAAGTAAAGATAGATAATGTTGATAAATTAATTGTGATTGCAAGGGTGTTGATAAAAAAAATGTAAGGATATGCTGGTTATATAATTGAAGGAGTAGACAGGAAGAATCGAGCAGGGCATAAGACAAGAGAAAAATTTAAAAACGGATGGTGACCTGTAACAAATTCGTACATTATATACAGCACAAGATTCGTTCATAATTTGATGTGTGAGATCGACTTGTAACAAACTGGAGATCAAAACAAAATTTGAATAAAGTTTCGATGTGGATGTGCGGGTGGTTATTAACAGTAACAGGTAATGTGTAATTAATATTGCTGTTGGCTTTTCTATCATTGTAGTAGTATTACAGAGATCATCAATTGTTTTATAGTCAAATGGAGTGTTGACTGAATAATTCCACCAGACAGAAACAAGAAGAAGAAAAAATTAAAAAGTGATGTGGATTGCTAACAGATTGTACGAATGATATAGAATTGATTTTTGGTTTGTAACGAGGTTTGTTTGTAGTGAAGATATTAAATAGACAAGGATCTTGAGCAGAGGAAGAAATCAAGAGAAGAATGTAAAAATGAATAAAGGTGATCACGATATCTAACTGAATGGTTTCTGTAGTTGTTTCATAGTGAATTAGAGTCGACATATGGAATCAACTAGGATTGATTCAGGATCAGAAGAAGAAAAAGAAGAAAAGATAACACATATATAGATTGTTTATTGAATTCGTACAAATTCAAGATTTTAATATCAATTAAGCATGTTCGTGATATGTAACAGAATTCAATTATATATATTTGTTATTATATATTTAATGTTAATAATAATTAAACATAAACACATTAATAATAATAATGCAGTTTTTTTTAAATATTTGAATTAGTAAACATACTAATAATAATAATAGTAATAATAGTAATAATGTAATAATAATATCTAAGATTAAAATTTTATAAGAATGTTATTAGTAATGATAACATTAATATTAGTAATATTAATAATAATATAACCAATCAAATGTATATAATAATTTTAATAATTTTAATAATACTGATTAATAATAATAATAATAATAATAATAATAACAATGATAGTAATATGACAATTATATTTAAACTTGTAATTACATTTAATATATTAATATTACAATTCATTAATTATGTAATTATGTCATTCATTATATGATAACATTAAATATTTGATACATATACATTTTATATATATTACATTTATATATATACTTATTTATTTACAAGTACAAGTTCGTGAATCGTCGGGAATGGTCGAATGTTAAATGAATTCATGAAAACATTTCAAAATTTTCGAGACTCAACATTACAGACTTTGCTTATCGTGTCAAAATATATTAAATCGTATCGAGAGTTCGGTTTAAAATTAGTCAAAAATTTCTGGGTCACTACACATAAGTATCATATCTTATGTCAAAAGTTGTAAAACATAATGAGCTAGTTCATGAAAAAATCATATGTACACAAATATTTAGAGTTTGCTACAGTTTTCTAAGTCTTTAGTATGTAAAGTTTGAAATCAAGAATCAAACATACAAACACAAGGATCAACTTCCCGAGACCATACATATCTTGTCTCATTTCCATTTGTGTTAAATCCACTTCTGAGACTTAGATATTTTCATTAGCTACAAGAGCTATGTGATCACTCTTCTCAGATTATTGGTGTAGGTCACGAAATGATGGCCTCGAGCAACTAGTGTTCGAGATCAACAAATCTGGACAGTGTTTTGTATACAATTTAAATAAAATAATAGAACTGAACACTAAGTAATGTAATTTATATCAGAGATTCAAAAGATACTAAAGTTCGTCTTAAAAGAAATAAATCATATAAAAAGTCCTTTTTTATGGTTTACACATGGAGGTAAAGTGTATAATCATTTTGAGACTAATTTCTTGAAGATCAACTAGAAAAGGCCATAACTCTCTCATTTCTTAACCAATGGAAGTCATTCAACTCCCAGATGTTAGGTCATTGAGTTACCCTTTTCAAATCCTAGATTCATATTTACAAATTTGAAGCATATATTTATGAGTGATCATTTTTAGACACAGAGGTCAGAATCACAACTCATTAAACATATGATTATATAAAAAAAAAATTAAAATAGCTAGACTCAACAAAATGAGATGCTCCATGCATCAAAAGTTAGATATAATCATATACTAACTTGTGGTAAAAAAAATAATTAAGCATAAAAACTTAGTTATCATATGGTTTAAGTCGTGTGTATCTAAGTTTTTATTTTGGACAACTCACTTTAAGTAGTAAAAGATGTTTAAATGTAAGATTATGTTTGTTCTTTGTTCATATACATAAAGTGACTTAATAACAACTCAAATAACATGTTAAATAAGTAAAATCTTAGTTTCTAACACTTCAAGAACAAGTATGTAGATATTTAAGTGTGTTTGTAAACACACCCTACAATTCCTTTTGTTCTTATGGAAGATCAAGAAACTAAGAAGAAGATAATAAGATGAAGATGAATATGAAGATAATGAGAAACCTTGAATGTTCTTGAAGGTTACTTGAAGATTACGAGAGAAGTAGTAAAGTGAGTTTGTATGTGTTAGTAAAAACTAGCATGATTGGCCCGCGCGATGCTGCGGGATCTTTAGGGTTGCATAGTCATATTTAACGTAATCTTATGTGTTTACAGAATGCGTTGATGCGGGTTTGTTTGGATACACGTGGTTAATACACAGTATAGCTAATGGTCTGCGCGTTTTTAACACCGGGAAATTTGTGTAAAAAGGGGGGAAAAAACCATCGATATGATATTAGTTAGTTTGAGTTGTTTAATATACGTGCATAGATATATATGTATGAACGATAGTCCGAAATATTTAACGTTTTTTAAAAAGCATCCATTTCACGTATATTTAGTTGCGTTGTGTTCGTAAAATTATTTCGAGTTAAACGGTGACGTCGTAGAAATTTAACTCGCGGTGAGCGAGAATATACGGTTCATTAAAAATTTAGCTCGAAATATTTAGAAATTTTTAGAAAGCATCCGTTTTGCATATAGTTAGTTGCATTGTGTTCGTAAAATTATTTCGAATTGAACGGTGACGTCGGAGAAATTTAACTCGCGGCGAGCGGAAAGATACGGTCGGTTAAAAGTTTTGGTGGAATTTCTTTAAGTCTTTCTAATAAAATAGTGATTCTACATTTTGCACCCCTATTTTGGGGGAAGAAATTGTATTTTTGCTAAGTTTTAGGGGGTGAAAATGTATTTGAGTTTGTTGTTGTCGTATTGAATAAATTTGGGTAGGCAACGACCAAACTTGAGTTGTCAATTAAAATTGTATTTTTGCTAAGTTTTAGGGGGTGAAAATGTATTTGAGTTTGTTGTTGTCGTATTGAATAAATTTGGGTAGGCAACGACCAAACTTGAGTTGTCAATTAGTATTATAAGGTAATGGAGTAGTGTATAAAGAAAGCAACATGAAATGTGTTTAAGTAAAATAAAAATAAAAATCAAGTATAAGGTATGGTGGGTGATGGATGGCCACATGCGGTGCATATGGGTTGATTTAAATATAATAAAGTTATAGCCCATCAAAATACGGACATCTGGGATTTCGAATTTGAAACGACCCGTCCATATTACTATAAATGCAGTACGTTATTCATTGGTCCCATAGCGAGGTAATTGACCTCTATATGATACGTTTTAGAAAATATTGCATTCGTTTCATAAAAAGCACACCATTATTATACATAATACGAGTTTTAAACATATGGGCGATTATTTACAAAATAATCCCCATGATACATCGATTTTCAAATATTACAAAGGTGACATAACAGTCGAATATAATACATGACCAAAATTTTATTGAATGCAACCCTCTTTTAAACAAAAGCATGAGACTCCATCAAAGCTTGCTCAGATAATGCGACAGCGGAAGACTTTCTTAAGGACCTGAGAATAAACATGCTTAAACAGTCAACACAAAGGTTGGTGAGATATATAGGTTTAAAGCTAGCATCGATATAAATATAGACCACAAGATTTCATAGTTACAAATATTTCAATAAAGATATTCTATAAGTTGTTGAGCGCTTCGGTAACCATACTTAACCATTAATGTGGCATATTCCCTTTATTATGAAATCTCCCTACACTGTACCAAGTGTAGTAAAAACGAAGTACTATGCAACCGTTTACGATACTAGAGCGACTAGCCCGGTTGGGGTTGTCAAACCTGATAGATCTATCAATAGGATTCGCGCTTACATGTTCTTACAACATGTAAATATTAGTTACCAAGCTATTAGGGAAGATATGCAAGGTGGTACAACTCAACGTAGAATATATTTTAAGTACTTGTGTCCATGGCGTAAAACATAAAATGCATGTATTCTCATCCCAAAATATTTGTAGAGTTTAAAAATGGGACTATATACTCACGGTAGTAAAAGTATATTAATAATAAGTTTTCAACTTATTAAAAATATGGCCGTCGTCCTTGGATTCACGAACCTGTAACAATAATAACGATTCAGATAATAATACGACATATAAAATAAAGCAAGTTCATAGAATACTTATATAATAATTTTTAACATTTTATATTGGTAGTCCAAAATAGTTCGAAAAGTTCATTAATCGGTGTATATATATATATATATATATATATATATATATATATATATATATATATATATATATAATTTTAGAATTACCCCACGTCGTATTGTGTACATATTGTCTTGCATCAATCCAGAGACGTATTCTATATGTATTGTCTTAGAATTAACTAAGACGTATTGTGTACGTATTGTCTTAGAATTTATCAAAACGTATTGTGCACATATTGTCATGGAACGTACCAAGATTATTATATATATATACAATCTCGGAATTAACCAAGATTATAATATTTTGTTATACTAATGATAACATGTCCAAATATATATAGGATATAGGAAAAGTTAGCAAGGATATGGTTAATATAGTTTTTATAATATAAATTTTGTCCATACAACGTTAATTTTAGCAGATTTTGTTTTACTCGCCAAATATTCATTACAACTCCGTTTAAAGTGAATCAAATTGCTATGGATTCCTTAAGAAGTAAATTTAACAAAACCAATTCGAAAAGATCATCCTAAGTAGTAATTTTTAGAGCTTTACCCTCTTTTTGTGTCGGTGGACAGATTTGGGAAAATCCCGGCATCCACCCAATATATGATTTTTGATAAAATACTTCCACTTTGTCAAAAATCATGAAAAAAAAATACTGAAAGTCTTATTTATATATATTAACATATTTCCAAAGTCTTAGCCTAGAACTCAAAGTCTAAGATAGGTTTTTAATTCCCAACCCAAAACAGCCCGTTTTTTACCGAATGGAGATTAAAGGATATATGTTAAGTTTCAAGGTGTTCTTCATATGTACAAGTTATAAGTTCTTATATTAACTTAATATAACATCATAATACATATAAATAAGTGTTATTAGAGTTAAGTTAGAAAGATTAAATTAGTTTTTCAAACAAGTTTAGAATCAACTAAACTATGTTCTAGTTTATAAACTCTTATATAGATAGCTATAAACATATGAATTGAACAAGAGTTGAAGTAGAGTTTTTACCTCAAGTTTAGAATGTAAAGTTGCTGGAAAGAAGTAGTAGAACAAAACTTGAGAGAGTTCTTGCAAGTGTGTGTAAAAATGAGTTAGAAATGGTGCTTATTTATAGGCTTGAAAATTTGGTTTTTAGTAAAAATATCTAAGATAAGTTAAAATGTATTAAGTCATGGATGACATATTAAATTGATTAGGTCATGGATGACATATTACACAAATAATTGCAGATTTCTATTGGTATATACCAATAGTAAATACTTCTAGAAGCTGTGTATAATACGGGTAAAAAAATACCGTATGAATGCGAGTAGAATTCTTGAGGAAATTGAACGAAAATACGAGTATAGCTATCCTTTATATGTATTGGTATATTATAAAGTGTATTAAATACTTGTAAGGATGTATTTACACTCGTAATACATTGTATGTAAATACATTTTAATTTAAGTTAATTACGTCGTTTAAATAGTAACATATATATTGTTCAAAAACTCTTTAAATTAGTAGTATGAAAATATATATATAATACTTTGTTAATATACTTAATGAGATATTTAATTATCATATTTTCAAGTTAAATATATGTATATATACACATATATATAATTAATACAAGTTATGACGTTCGTGAATCGTAGGAATAAAAGGGTGGTCAACTGCTTATATAAAATTCTTTCCGGAGGTTCAAGACTTATTAAAATTCATTGATTATCATGTAGAAATTATTAAATCATATAAATAGTATAATCAAGTAGTCGGAAAAATTCGGGTCATCACAGTACCTACCCGTTAAAGAAATTTCGTCCCGAAATTTGAAGTAGTACCTATTTAATGGGCGGTGTTTGTAAACAGATGTGGATACTTCTGTTTCATCTGGTCCTCTCTTTCCCAAGTGAACTCGGGACCTCTTCGAGCATTCCAACGAACCCTAACTATAGGTATGCTGCTTTGCTTGAGCTGTTTGACTTCACGGTCCATGATTTCGACAGGCTCTTCTATAAAATGCAGTTTTTGGTCGATTTGGATTTCTTCAAGAGGAACAGTGAGGTCTTTTTTTGCAAGGCATTTCCTTAGGTTCGAGACATGAAAGGTATTGTGTACTCCAGCAAGTTGTTGTGGTAGCTTAAGTCGATAAGCCACCGGTCCAATACGTTCGATGATCTTGAATGGTCCTACGTATCTTGGGTTCAATTTACCCCTCTTACCAAAGCGTATCACACCTTTCTAAGGTGACACCTTTAACATAACCATGTCATCAACCTGAAATTCTAACGGCTTCCTTCGAACATCAGCATAGCTCTTTTGATGACTTTGGGCGGTCTTCAATCTCTCCTTGATTTGCACAATCTTATCAGTAGTCTCCTGTATGATATCGGGACCAGTCAGTTGTCTGTCACCTACTTCGTTCCAACATATAGGGGATCTACACTTTCTTCCATAAAGTGCTTCGAATGGTGCAACATTAATACTCGTATGATAACTGTTGTTATACGAGAATTCTGCCAATGGTAAATATTTATCCCATCCGTTTCCGAAATCGATCACACATGCTCTAAGCATGTCTTCAAGAGTCTGAATGGTCCTTTCACTTTGCCCATCGGTCTGAGTATGATATGCAGTGCTCATATCTAGACGAGTCCCTAGAGCTTCATGTAGTGATTGCCAAAACCTTGACGTAAACCTATTGTCGCGATCGGATATAATGGAGATAGGTACTCCATGTCTTGAAATAACTTCCTTCATGTATAATCGTACCAATTTCTCCATCTTATCCATTTCCTTCATAGGTAGGAAATGTGCAGATTTGGTGAGACGATCGACAATTACCCAAATGGTGTCGTAACCCCATGCAGTCTTTGGTAGCTTCGTGATGAAATCCATAGTAATACATTCTCATTTCCATTCCGAGATTTCTGGTTGTTGAAGCAGACCTAACGGTTTCTGATGTTCCGCCTTGACTTTGGAGCAAGTCAAACATTCTCCGATGTACGTTGCAATATCAGCTTTCAAATTTGGCCACCAAAAGTGTGCTTTAAGATCTTGATACATCTTTCCAGCTCTGAGATGTATCGCGTATCTCGTCTTATGTGCCTCATCCAAAACCAATTTTCTTAACCCTTTAAACTTCGGTACCCAAATGCGTCCAGCGAGGTATCGGGTTCCGTCCTCCCGTGTAACAAGCTGTTTATCTAACCCTTTAAGCATCTCATTTCTAAAGTTTTCTTCAGAAAGAGCTCCTTGTTGAGCCTCCTTAATTTGGGTAGTGAGGTTCGTACGAATCTTCATATTCATTGCTCGTACTCGAATCGGCTCTCTTTCCTTCCTGCTTAAAGCATCTGCTACTACATTTGCTTTTCTGGGATGATATCGAATTTCACAATCATAGTCGTTTATCAGCTCGACCCACCTACGTTACCTCATGTTCAGTTGTTTTTGGTTGAAGATATGTTGAAGGCTTTTATGATTGGTATACACAGTACATTTAACCTCGTACAAGTAGTGTCTCCAAATCTTTAATGCAAACACCACTGCTCTCAATTCTAGATCATGAGTCGTATAATTTTGTTCATGAATCTTCAGTTGTCGGGATGCATATGCAATAACCTTCTTTCATTGCATGAGGACACAACCAAAACCTTGTCGCGAAGCGTCACAATAAATTACAAAATCATCGTTACCTTCAGGTAACGATAGAATAGGCGATGTAGTCAACTTCTTCTTCAATAATTGAAATGCAGCTTCCTGCTCAGAAGTCCATTCATACTTCTTCCCTTTGTGTGTTAATGCTGTTAATGGTTTGGCTATCCGGGAAAAAATCTTGAATAAACCTTCTGTAATAGCCAGCAAGACCCAAAAATTAGCGTATTTGCATTGGAGTCTTTGGGGTCTCCCACTTTTCAATGGCTTCAATCTTGGCTGGATCAACCTGAATTCCTTCACTGCTGACAATGTGACCAAGGAACTGTACTTCCTTCAGCCAAAAGGCGCACTTGGAAAACTTTGCGTATAACTGTTCTTTCTTTAACAGTTCCAACACCAACCTTAAATGTTGTTCATGTTCTGCTTCATTCTTAGAATAAATAAGAATGTCATCAATAAAGACAATAACAAACTTATCAAAATACGGACTGCATACCCAATTCATGAGGTCCATGAATACAGCCGGTGCATTTGTCAGCCCGAACGGCATGACTAAAAATTCATAATGACCGTAGCGTGTCCGAAATGCGATTTTCAGAATATCTTCTTCTTTGACACGCAACTGATGATAACCCGATCTTAGATCAATTTTGGAGTAAACACGTGATCCTTGCAGCTGATCAAACAAGTCATCAATTCTCGGTAATGGGTATCGATTCTTGATAGTTAACTTGTTTAATTTGAGATAATCTATACACATTCGAAAGGATCCATCTTTCTTCTTGACGAATAAAATCAGAGCTCCCCATGGTGAAGTACTCGGTCGAATGAATCCACGGTCCAGTAATTCTTGTAACTGGCTTTGTAACTCTTTCATCTCAGACGGTGCAAGTCTGTATGGAGCACGAGCCACTGGTGCAGCTCCTGGTACTAGATCTATTTGAAATTCTACAGATCTAAATGGAGGTAATCCCGTCAACTCTTCCGGAAAGACTTCAGGAAATTCTCTTGCCACAGGCACGTCGTTGATGCTCTTCTCTTTCTCCTTCGTTTCGACTTTATTAACATGTGATACGATAACATAGCACCCTTTCTTCAAGCACTTTTGGACTTTCAAGCAGCTAATGAGTTTTAGCTTTGAGTTACCCTTCTCTCCATAAATCATTACTTCCGTTTTATCCTTACGGGGAATGCGAATTGCCTTCTTGGCACACAAAACTTCAGCTCCTATTTTGGACATCCAGTCCATGCCGACTATTACATCAAAACTTCCTAATTTTATGGGTATCAAATCAATTTTAAACGTTTCTCCGGCTAAATTAATTTTACAATCACGGCAAATTTTATCGGCTTTAATTAGTTTACCATTAGCTAACTCAATCATGTACTTAGCATCTAGAGGTAATGAAGAACAATTCAATTTAGCATAAAAGTCTCTACATATGTAACTTCTATCGGTACCAGTATCAAATATAATAGATGCAGATAAGTCATTAATGGTAAACGTACCCGTAACAAGCCCCGGATCTTCACACGCCTCTCTAGCATTAATAACAAATGCTCTTTCCCATGCAGGTCCATTATTCTTCTCTGGATTCGGGCACTGGCTCTTAATATGACCCTGTTTCCCACACCCGTAACAAGTAACAGTAGCCAAGGCAGTTTTATTTGCATTGGTGGCAGGAGTCTTGGTGCCATTTGTATTTGTAAAGGGAACTCAACAATCTTCAGCAAGATGACCCCTTCGATTACATTTGTTGCACACCACATTACAAAAACCAGTGTGATGTTTGTGGCATCTGTTACATAAGGGATTTTGTCCTTTGTAACCTGAACTTGAACCACTACCCGTACCTTGCGTGGTTTCCTGTTTCTTGAGAGATTGTTGTTGGTGACCTCGATCACGGTTTCCATCCCACTTTCTTTTGTTATCCGATACTTTGGCATTGGTATTTGATGCGTTCTTATCCAGGATGATCAGATCCATTAGCTCGTTTGCCATGGTTATAGCTTCATGAATTGTCTTGGGTTTGGACGCTGTAACATTGGCCTTGATGTTCTTTGGCAGAACATCTTTGTACAATTCAATCTTTTGCTCTTCTGTTGGTACCAATTCATGACATAACAAGGTTAATTCCATGAATCGCCTGTTATAGTTGGTAAGTTCGGTTCCGACAACTTTCAAATTTCGTAACTCGGCTTCCATTTTTCTAACCTCGTTCCTTGAGCAGTATTCATTGATTAGCATATTTTTCAACTCCTCCCACGGAGTATCATATGCTTCATCGCCCCCTACAGCTTTTACATAGTTTTTCCACTATGTAAGTGTACCATCCTGTAATGTGCATGAAGCATACTTTGTCCTATCCCCTTCCGCACAACCACTGATTTTAAACACGGACTCGAGCTTTTCGAACCATCGGGTTAAACCGACTGGTCCTTGTGTTCCGCTGAATGATGAAGGTTTGCAACCTTGAAATGCTTTATATGTGCATCCAACACGAGGGTTGGTGTTATTTGCTGATGCTCTTGCCGCTTCGACCCAAAGCATACGGTCGTTTACGCGTTAGTTGATAAGCTCCTCAATTTCTTGTTCCGTCATTCAGTTTAATAGAGCCATGTTTCTTCAATAAACATATAAGATAATTAATCACATAGAATATTATAGATGTAGTGAGTAATTAATGGTACATCATGGCATATTAATAATATGAACCAATTATTATAAAAGCATTTTCTTCTTATTAGCATTTTATAATTATTTCTAGGGTATTACCTACCCGTTAAAGTTCATACATAATAGCTTAGTACAAAAATTAACTACTACAATCTAGATAATATTCTATTATGAAAAATTTAAAGTAAAATCACATAATCATTTCACGCTTATTCATGATATAACAATACAATAACAGTATTTCACGTAGGTTTATTTTACATAATACATATGTAGGATAAAATAAAGCACACTACATAATATTATACATGGCGTGAAATGTTATCATAGCGGGAGGTGATTCAAAAACGACGGGGCCTTTTAGTTGTTGGTGAATCAATTTGTTTAGGTGGAATGAGGGATAGACGCACAGTGTATTTTGTTGTTGGTCGTGGGTTGGAGGTACTTGGTATCTTGGTGGGATTATTAGGGAGATTTATATGGTAAGGGTGGTTTGGTGGTAAAAGGTGTCGGTTCTCAAGCCCTACTACAATAGAAAGTTTAACATCCCTTGTTGCGTTATTCCAATCTTGTTTAGAAATTTCTTTGACTTCCTCCTCCGCCTCAGGATCGTTTTCAGGTTCTTTCACTTCTGGTTCTTCTAGAATTTGTGAATCTTCCCAAAATGCATCCTACTCTAGGTCATTATCATCATCAGTTATATAGATGATTGATACATCTTTCTTCGAGTCATCGTGGTTATCAGATAAGTCAATGATTGGTACTTTTGTTGGAGATTCCTTTTCGGAGTCGCTGAATGTGATAATGAGGTTGGTGCTAGAAGTAGACATCTATCACACATTAACTACCACATTAGTAATATACCACATAATATTTACATGTTATAGTATTTAATTTCCGACCAAAAATGATAAGCAATGGTTTTCAAAAACAAGTTCGGTCAAAGTCCAGACTCACTAATGCATCCTAACAAATACCAGTCAGACACACTAATGCAATTTCTGGTTTGCTAAGACCTCTGCTCTGATACCAACTGAAACGACCCGTCTATATTACTATAAACGCAGTACGTTATTCATTGGTCCCATAGCGAGGTAATTGACCTCTATATGATACGTTTTAGAAAATATTGCATTCGTTTCATAAAAAGCACACCATTATTATACATAATACGAATTTTAAACATATGGACGATTATTTACAAAATAATCCCCATGATACATCGATTTTCAAATATTACAAAGGTGACATAACAGTCGAATATAATACATGATCAAAGTTTTATTGAATGCAACCCTCTTTTAAACAAAAGCATGAGACTCCATTCAAAGCTTGCTCAGATAATGCGACAGCGGAAGACTTTCTTAAGGACCTGAGAATAAACATGCTTAAACAGTCAACACATAGGTTGGTGAGATATATAGGTTTAAAGCTAGCATCGATATAAATATAGACCACAAGATTTCATAGTTACAAATATTTCAATAAAGATATTCTATAAGTTGTTGAGCGCTTCGGTAACCATACTTAACCATTAATGTGGCATATTCCCTTTATTATGAAATCTCCCTACACTGTACCAAGTGTAGTAAAAACGAAGTACTATGCAACCGTTTACGATACTAGAGCGACTAGCCCGGTTGGGGTTGTCAAACCCGATAGATCTATCAATAAGATTCGCGCTAACATGTTCTTACAACATGTAAATATCAGTTACCAAGCTATTAGGGAAGATATGCAAGGTGGTACAACTCAACGTAGAATATATTTTAAGTACTTGTGTCCATGGCGTAAAACATAAAATGCATGTATTCTCATCCCAAAATATTTGTAGAATTTAAAAATGGGACTATATACTCACGGTAGTAAAAGTATATTAATAATAAGTTTTCAACTTATTAAAAATATGGCCGTCGTCCTTGGATTCACGAACCTATAACAATAATAACAATTCAGATAATAATACGACATATAAAATAAAGCAAGTTCATAGAATACTTATATAATAATTTTTAACATTTTATGTTGGTAGTCCAAAATAGTTCGAAAAGTCCATTAATCGGTATATATATAGAATTACCCCACGGCGTATTGTGTACGTATTGTCTTGCATCAATCCAGAGACGTATTGTATACGTATTGTCTTAGAATTAACTAAGATGTATTGTGTACGTATTGTCTTAGGATTTATCAAAACGTATTGTGCACGTATTGTCATGGAACGTACCAAGATTATTATATATATACAATCTCGGAATTAAACAAGATTATAATATTTTGTTATACTAATGATAACATGTCCAAATATATATAGGATATAGGAAAAGTTAGCAAGGATATGGTTAATATAGTTTTTATAATATAAATTTCGTCCATACAACGTTAATTTTAGCAGATTTTGTTTTACTCGCCAAATATTCATTACAACTCCGTTTAAAGTGAATCAAATTGCTATGGATTCCTTAAGAAGTAAATTTAACAAAACTAATTCGAAAAGATCAGCCCAAGTAGTAATTTTTAGAGCTTTACCCTCTTTTTGTCTCGGTGGACAGATTTGGGAAAATCCCGGCATCCACCCAATATATGATTTTTGATAAAATACTTTCACTTTGTCAAAAATCATGAAAAAAATACTGGAAGTCTTATTTACATATATTAACATATTTCCAAAGTCTTAGCCTCGAACTTAAAGTCTAAGATAGGTTTTTAATTCCCAACCCAAAACAGCCTGCTTTTTACCGAATGGAGATTAAAGGATATATGTTAAGTTTCAAGGTGTTCTTCATATGTACAAGCTATAAGTTCTTATATTAACTTAATATAACATCATAATACATATAAATAAGTGTTAATAGAGTTAAGTTAGAAAGATTAAATTAGTTTTTCAAACAAGTTTAGAATCAACTAAACTATGTTCTAGTTTATAAACTCTTATATAGATAGCTATAAACATATGAATTGAACAAGAGTTGAAGTAGAGTTTTTACCTCAAGTTTAGAATGTAAAGTTGCTGGAAAGAAGTTGTAGAACAAAACTTGAGAGAGTTCTTGCAAGTGTGTGTAAAAATGAGTTAGAAATGGTGCTTATTTATAGGCTTGAAAATTTGGTTTTTAGTGAAAATATCTAAGATAAGTTAAAATGTATTAAGTCATGGATGACATATTAAATTGATTAGGTCATGGATGACATATTACTCAAATAATTACAGATTTCTATTGGTATATACCAATAGTAAATACTGCTAGAAGCTGTGTATAATACGGGTAAAAAAATACCGTATGAATGCGAGTAGAATTCTTGAGGAAATTGAACGGAAATACGAGTATAGCTATCCTTTATATGTATTGGTATATTATAAAGTGTATTCAATACTTGTAAGGATGTATTTACCCTCGTAATACATTGTATGTAAATACATTTTAATTTAAGTTAATTACGTCGTTTAAATAGTAACATATATATTGTTCAAAAACTCTTTAAATTAGTAGTATGAAAATATATATATAATACTTTGTTAATATACTTAATGAGATATTTAATTATCATATTTTCAAGTTAAATATATGTATATATACACATATATATAATTAATACAAGTTATGACGTTCGTTAATCGTAGTAATAAAAGGGTGGTCAACTGCTTATATAAAATTCTTTCCGGAGGTTCAAGACTTATTAAAATTCATTGATTATCATGTAGAAATTATTAAATCATATAAATAGTATAATCAAGTAGTCGAAAAAATCCGGGTCATCACAGAATTGCCCGAAACGGAGTTCGGATGAGTAAAATACGCTTAAAATAGCGAGAGAATGTTATAAAAAACAATATCGTATCTCTACGAATATTTAATTCATGATTTAAACACATTGAATGATTGGATTTTTAAAATATATGAGATAGACATACATGAAAAAGACTTATCATGCCGGGAATTCGTAATCGTACGCGATCAGTAAATTACATGTTTTAAATTCAAACGGAAAAGTTAGGGTTGTGACAGTTCACACTCCGGAGAGCGTCCATTGTAACAACCCTGCTTTTTCTGTCACTTCCGTTAACTGTCTGTTAATCATTTTTACGTGTCATAAATGCATACTTGATCCTTAGAGGGTTACGTGGATTAAAATGGGTTAATATTAATTAATAAACTTATTTCGAATAATGAAATACGCTGAAAACAATACGGTTTGATAACTGCAAAAACTACTTTTCGAGTAATGAAACACTCGGGTTTATTTTAATAATTATTTTAATAATTATTAACTTTGTAAAATATTCAATTTATTGGTATTTTTATAAATTAAACTTATTGGTTGCGTTTTAACGATCGGTTTAGCGTTTCAGGCCTTCGGTACGTTTAAACGGCACTTGAAACGGACCATGATTATATGTTATTAGACAACATGAGCCCGGGAACCCATCCCAAGTGGGCCACGGCCGAACCCCCCATCCCCACCCCTTTTATTTTGACTTTTGGGCCTATTTGGTTAACTAGTGTGGAATTAGGCCCTAACTAGGAAGTATAAAAGGCAAGTTAACTCACATAATTCCCTAAACCCTATTTTCAGTTGATCCTCTTCTCCCCCTGCCTCTTTTTTCGTCAATCACACACATCACCACAACACCATCAAATCTTGATTTTTAGATTAAACGTTCTACACGAAGATTTCAATTCACATCGATAACTAGGCGTTGGTATAAACAATTTAGTGATCTAAGGTATATTTATTTAAACTATAATTGATATATATCTGATTTTGTTAGTGTTTGATAGTTTAAGTGGTCTATTGCTCAAGTCTATATGCGTTATCGTTAATTACTCGCGTTAATTCGATTGTTTGACGTGATTAGGGTTAATCTCGAATTTGTTTTGCATGATTACAGAAACTTGACTTTATTTAATGTAAAATATTATTACGTATTTGGAATCCTCTCAAAAAATTAATAATTTTAGGCTTTGGATTTGCTTATTTTCGTTACCGTATGCGTAAGTTACGATTAAATGAAGTTTTGTTGATGAATCTGTGATTTATTCGAATTTTGGAAAAACGTGCATGGAATTGTGTTATATACTGATCATAAATGTGTATAGAATTCAAAAACATTCAATTTAGATTAGGTTATCATGCTATATGGTGTTGTAATGCTCACTTTATGCTTAATCGAAGGTTCATTACAAAACTGATTTGCTCGGTAACTTAAAATAAATTCTAAAGGCTATTTGAAATGAGATATTTAATCAAGTATTTGCATATATGGAAAATTCATATGTTTTAGATAACTTTTCATCTAGGCCTTGCGTTGTATGGATTAGTATAACTTGCGTAATGTGCGTGCGAAAACGGTAACCTGTATTCTGTTTAAATCTGCTACGTATGCACCTTTAGCCCTATAAGTCGACTTGTGTATAGTTTGAGAACTTGATCTTCTGGATATTGAATCTTTGTATGTTATAAGATAAAAGTCTAGTTTATGGCAAATCTTGAAACCTGATACATTGTGCACTCTAAGGCCGTAGTTTTGGTAACTGCTGAATCAAGCTGAAACAGAACGTCTAACTTGCATGAATAAACTGTACCAATTGGCTAAACAAAAATGTCTAATCTTTTGATATGTGATAATTTGACTTGTCCTTGAACCATGGCCACTGACCTAGCTTGATTTGTATGTCTCTAGCTACGGTTATGACCATTACGAGATTGGTGCGCAGTTTGAAACTGATTTGGTAAACCATAACTGCACCCTATCTGAAACCCGACTTGTAGACATCATCGTATGAGCCCCTGGCTATGATTTTATATGTGTTTATGATATGGCCAAAATGGACGGTTTTATTTATGCGGTGTCGTTAGGCTGCAAGGCGTCAGAATCGACCACAATCAAGGGGGGTAATGAGTTTTAAATTTATATTTAGCAGGGCCTAAATCTTACTACTTCTTATTATGAGTAAGGGAAGTATGACCTAGGGTCGTAATTTTGAGATATCAGCATAATTGAATCTATATCTAAAGCTTAAGATAATTCTAAGGTGCAGGAGTAGTGGTTTATTACCTAATTTTGGGTTTTCTAGTTTATAAGATAAAGTAAAGTAAATACGATAAAATTTGTAATTCAGATAAAGCTAAAACAAGTGCATGCTATGATTTCGTCAGTTACTTTGCCAGGATTATGGAATGCTAGCTCATGGATAGGCAGTGACCTTGTATTTACTACACAAGTCCTAAATGCCCCTGTCATAAGACATGTCACTGGGTAATACGATAGGCTTGAAGATTCCGAATAGATAGCAACGTCCCTTACCCCCGGCGCCCGTGCAGTCTGACTACAGGCATACACGTTCAGACGGCTCATCTAATTGAGCGACTTGGTTGGGTGACGTATTAACATTCCACAATGGTCTAAACTTTCTTAAGCATAATAGAATACATGGTTTTCTATACCGAGAGACGCGATGTGCCTCGATGCTTTCGTTAATGATTGGTTTTAAAAGATAGTTAGACCCTTAAAAGAATTCAACCATAAAGAACACCATGGCCAAGTCAAGTTGACTCCTATGCACACGTTCAGTTATCGTAACGGTCCAATCCTTTATGTGTTCGAACAAACAGTTCCTTAATTAACCAAGAATCCCTCAAGCGGGGTGCAATGCTTGAGACCGCGTTATGGTGAAGTGTACTAGTCAACACTAACCGTGTTCCATGGCCTTACTTAGCATAGGTATAGCTTACAACAACCGTTGTGCTTCAGCGCGCACGTACGGAGTTTATATGCTTGGTGACTACACTAGCATGGTCTAGGAACGACAATGTACTAGGGGTCTAGTTAGACGTTTCACTACGAAAGAGTCCTCAGTCGGAATCCAAGGCTCGGTGGAATTACTACAATCGGTGTGCCTCAGTCAAACTCACGTTGTATCCGATAGACTTCTCTTACCAAGGGGTGACACAGATAGTGTACTCTGAATTGGGGTTCGCGACTTCCCAATAACAGAGCCAATAACTACGTTCTATTAGTTGGAAAAGCGATTGAGTTCAATGCATAATCGGAAAGCATTTTGACAACATGCACAAACCATAATATAACTTCGGCATTATAACTGACTACGTCATAACATACACGACAGATAACTACTCGCTAATCATGGCAACAATATCACAAATGTAACGACCCAACCCATATGCAATCGAAATATGCAAATAAAAAAAATATTTTTGTACAGCATAGTGGCGCGGCGCGCCACTGACCTGCGCGGCGCGCCAAAACGGCCTGTCCAACTTTTCCTTTTTTACGAAAAAGATCTCTTGCTTCCCGACACTTTTAGACCAAACGCTTTTCACAACATTTTATATTATTTAAAACTAACACGTTCCAATAATAAAATGAGTTTTACGAGACCGGGCCCACATCGGCCTTTTTACGACTTTCGTACAAAATACAAGTTTTCAACCACATGATTTTTTTAACACAAAATAAAGCTGAGCATGGCAATTGGGGATACGCTACCCAATCCTAATCGAATCCAAAAGCATGCCTCTAAAGCAACTACGCAAGTCCACTAGTCCCCGCACTTACTCGAGCCACCGCATCCAAGCAAATCTATAAAAATGTAAACAAAGAGAGGGTAAGCTAACGCTTAGTGAGTGAGAATATACTACATACATATATATGCATAAAATGGACACGCCACACAAATAATCAAATAACGCATACCAAAATATCCAAGCATAAAGGCAAACTAATCTAAGCATACCGTACGATCACTAAGCAACAAGCTAACAACACCAACAATATAGTAAGTTCGCAAGAAACGTTGTGAACAATGCCAATAAGCTACAACCAGAAGGTTAGCTACATCACGACAATACAACATTATACGTATACAATATATATATACATATATATATACATATATATATATATATATACATATATATATATATGCATATATATATATATATATATATATACATATATATATATATATACATACATATATATATATACATACATACATATATATATACACATATATATATATATATATATATATATATATATATATATATATATATATATATATATATATATATATATATATATATATATATATATATATATATATATAACAACGCGTAAAACATCCAAGGTTAACCATAACGCTATGGTGCTACCGGCTCGTGGTTCACACCATACGCATTTGAGTCATACTCTTTTATAGTGCTACCGGCTCGTGGTTCACACTCGATGCTACCGGATCGTGGTTCACATCTTAGTTTATAGTGCTACCGGCTCGTGGTTCACACTCGATGCTACCGGCTCATGGTTCACATCTTATTTTATAGTGCTACCGGCTCGTGGTTCACACTCGATGCTACCATAACATCCACAAACAAAATACGCCATAAACATGAACGCATAATCATTCCACTCAAAATATTAACCCTTCGCCATTGTGGTTATATAATCCACATCACCCGCCCATGTGATAACGTACACACAAAGTATGCACCTCGTCAAAGGTGGTCAACCAAAACGCACAACCATGCCAATTGGACCTATACACAAGTCCATCAATCCACCTATATGTGAAGTGAGCTCTATGACCGAGAACCACTTCACCCGACCCGCACCCATCCTACACATACATATGCACATAGGATATTAACACTCACCTTGTCGCTTTGAAGAATGCCACCGAATAATCCGCAATCGCCGATGGAATGTACCTATTCCATTTATCACATAACAAGTAACACAATTAGGGTGGATATACAAATCAACCCAAATTGACTACTAGTGCAATTTCGACCCAAATGCACTTCCAAGCACAAATCGCGCCCAAACTAATCAATAATCACTAACACAAGTGAGAATAGTCCTAATATGCCAATCAAACCCAATCATAGGTGTTAAACATCTATCTTGCCCAAAATGACACTTAAACCCTAATTTGACCCATAAGACGTCAATATCACGCCATTAGCAAGTTTTGACACCAAAACATATTTAACTCGGTTTTATACTTCAACTTAATCCATTTTAAGTTTATAAACCTTATTAAATCGACAATTGGGTCATAATCATCACCAAACCCTAATTTTGACTCTAGTCAAAATTAGTCAACCCAAATTCACCTAAAGTGGTTCCAACACTTCCATAGTCACTAAACCTAGTGATTAAACTCAAGATTAAAGCCTAATCAAGGCCAAATCGTCAACCAACCCAAAACCCGTCAAGTGACAAGAATAACTAGTCACCATAAACCCATTTCATCATCTAAAGGGGTTTCACTACAAATCAAACTCAAACCCTAACTTGAATATCAAATCTAACAAATGTAATTCGGAGTTTGAACTTACCAATACCGCCAAAATGATGCCGTTGACGAGATGAACAACTTTAATACTTGAGGTTTGACCCGAATCAAACTTCTTCTTCTCCAAATGGAGCTTTCTCTCACTTAAAATGGGTTTCTCACTCTAGGGTTTGATGAGAGGGTTTGATGAGTGAAATTTGATCCAAAATGATCAATGGATCAGTTTTGATGACCCCAAACCGACCCCTAGTGAAAAGACCAAAGTACCCCTCATTTAAACCTTTTAAAAAAGCTGAAAATTGCATCAGACGGGATCGGAGCGCCGCTCCATAAGGTGGAGCGCCGCTCCAACCTTCAGGTCAGTTTTCAGTTTCTTGTTTTGGCCATAACTTTTTGACCGTACCTCCGTTTTCGATGAATCAAATATCGTTGGAAACGTAATAAGATTTTCTTTCCAATGGTAAGGCTTTGAAACATCAACTCAAACTTTATTTGGGGTTGAAAAGATACGTACACATCTTGTCACTTCAGACAACGTCCAGTTTCCTTCGACGTTCGAGCAAGCAACACGTACGTGCTTCGTACAGTTCATACACGCATCGTACACCATAAATACCTTATGTACAATAAATATTTGGGTCTTACAACTCTCCCCCACTTAAACTCGATCACTTCCTCGTGATCTTCACCACTTAACCAATCCGGACCTACTCAATGGTCCTCAATCATAAGTCCCAATCTGAACTTTCCTAGACAATTCTTCCCAATGAATCACCTTTAACAACTAAAATCGCCACCCGCGATTTATCAAAACCACTATCTGAGCACTAAAACCTGCTCTTTTCCCCATATCAGGAAAAACTCAACCAATCTCGTACCGAGATCTCAATTCCTGAGCGTACCTTTACCAAGGATAACGCTAAAAACGGCCATGTCTCAACCTAAAGTCAACAATCCGAACGTTGAGGATCGAACCACATGAATCCTTACGAATTACACTTACCACTTTACATCCTTTGTAGTGAGCAATACAACTAATACGCCACTATCCTAACATCATAAGCAACGGCTAAAACTAAAAGCGCCCAAAATGACTATGGTAACGCTAATCCTAAGGTGTACAAAATCGACTATTGTCACACCCGTAACAACATGTGAGCGAAAACGGCTATCGCATCACTAATCACACAACACGGTCCTCACGATCCCACCATCGGTGTATAAAACAACCGATAGATCACACCACACGGTCCTTACGACCCCACCATTGGTGTATAAAACAACCGATAGATCACTCAACACCGGATGAAGTCAGCAGACCCCGTCAACGGTCATGCTTCACTGATATATCACTACTCCCATGATGAAGTCAGCGGACCCCGAACGGTCATGCTTCACCAATCACATACTCCCATGATGAAGTCAGCGGACCCCAAACAGTCATGCTTCACCAATCAACGATCCCATGATGAAGTCAGCGGACCCCGAAGGTCATGCTTCACCAATCAACGATCTCATGATGAAGTCAGCGGACCCCGAAGGTCATGCTTCATCAATCACATACGCACTTTTGGCCTCAAACAACGAGTAGTGCAACATTGCGCTCTGCTACACTATAGTGAACCCTAACGAATACCACTAACCATCCACACAATCGAGCAAGAACCACATATATCGAACATAGGCACAAAACAATAATTCTCTATAAGAGAATCCACCACGCACATCCCTTAACCGAGGGATTCCACCTTGCTCGCCATACCCATCCATTATCTCTCAACGAGATTTACCACATTACCACCTTGGTGATAATTCAAATCCAAAATCATAGGTACAATTTTACCGAAATTGTACTCTACCACAAATCGACCAAATCTAGGTCCCGACACAAATTTCGGATCTAACATAAGCATTGTCCGAAATCTCACACTAAAACCTCCTCGTGCGGGAGTGTAACTCCCCCACTTGGAATTACGTTCCATAACCGCATCTCGTACACCTGTACGATGCTACCAAAGGTAGACTTTACCAATAATTGGGTTCACACGGCCCATCACCATGTCTTGCTCCAACTTTGAGCATACCAAGGATCCTAACCTATCCTTAAACACTTCGAACGAAAAGTGTACCACAAATTACACGAACTATACACTCGCAATCATCCAATTGCTTTAGTTTGCCGAATTTCACCCGATCACTCATGAACCTAAGGGTTTCACTTCGGTACCCTAAGTACAATGTAACCGCAACACAATCGGAGTCGAACACCACGCTAGTAGGTATAAAAAGGTACCTAATGTCGCGTCACGTAGAATCCTTTACCAACATGCATCGAGATCAACACTCGATTTCAAGAGTTTCAATCCACCCAACGAACCTCATGGTTCATCAACTTCAACACGAAAGAGAACACGCGCTTAACGACCGAACACCAAAACCCATTTCCATGGTTTGGTAGAAACATTTCCCAAATACTAAGGAATGCTTGGTTGCACCAAGTCTTACGCCCTTCGCCCGATAATCAAACATCACCATAGGGTACTTCCATTAGGAACGTCACCCATATCAATAACATGCACAACACCATTGAGACTTTAAGGGTCTCACTCAAACGAGCTTAACGACCCGATACCAACCAAAATGCTTAAGCACCCAAGGATTCACACCATTGGATCAAGGCATAACACACCACTTATACACTCTACTGAGAGCAAACCGGAACCATAAACATAAACCGCTCGCTTGCTACGAATTATCTCCAACGGAGAATAAAGTTTAGCTAAGACTTACGCACATACCGCATGTTATTACAAACGAACAACATATAATTTCATACTAAAGGTACCTGACGTAGCGCTGTTGGGCTTCCGTGCTCCACTACCCATCATGTATTCGCGCTCTAACCTCCTAACCCGATCGTCATGCGATTCGGAACACTCTGATTTTCGGTGTCCCTCCATCCGGCAAATGAAACAACTGATTGAGCCTAAAGGCACCACCGTACAAACTTGTGCCAAATGACCCCGTTCCTCACACTTAAAGCACGTGAGCTTGTAACCCTTCTTACTCTTCTTCTTCACATTCCCGACGCCTTCAGGCGTACTTCGTGCCCTCTTACCATGAGCACCATGTAATCCTAACCTTGCAAGTACATCTTCATCATCGCTACCTCGAGGTTTGGAAAACCTCTTTTCAAACTCTTCCTTTACAACTTTAGTCACTTGGTCTCGGACCATTTCCGTCATTTGTCCATCGACCAACTCCTTGGTTACTTCTCTAACTTTGCCGGTGAAAACCGAGATATATTGTTCAAACACGGCCTCAATCTTTAACGTTAACTCATCCTTCCCTTCGTGAATAGGCTCAATCGTTCCGCATCCATCTTCCGTTTTCATTCTAAGGGATGCAAACAATTAGATCACGAACGTATAGACCACACGCGCAACACCATCCCATCTTGCTAAACACTCGTCGTACATCACTTGTTAGACACGATTTGCACCCGTAATAAGGTTTGCAAGTCCTTATAACGCATACACGCCGTATCAACTTGTTAGTACAACGACCGCCTCGCTCGATGATATAAACAAACACAAACAAAATTCTACGCGATATAAACACACGCGTGAATTATTATCACAACACAAAAGTATATTAATAATATCCGCATTACTAATATAAACGTTAGTCCACCTACAAACAAGGCACTAACTATAACCTATTCCGACCCGTACACCTACAATTCCCGCAACAAAATTAAGCACACATAAAAGTCTAAGTCTAGGCACCTATCTCAAGTCACCTAAATCCCTTAGACCATGCTCTGATACCACTTATAACGACCCAACCCATATGCAATCGAAATATACAAATAAAAAAAACTTATTTTTGTACAGCATAGTGGCGCGGCGCGCCACTGACCTGCGCGGCGCGCCAAAACGGCCTGTCCAACTTTTCCTTTTTTGCGAAAAAGATCTCTTGCTTCCCGACACTTTTAGACCAAACGCTTTTCACAACATTTTATATTAGTTAAAACTAACACGTTCCAATAATAAAATGAGTTTTACGAGACCGGGCCCATATCGGCCGTTTTACGACTTTCGTACAAAATACAAGTTTTCAACCACATGATTTTTTTAACACAAAATAAAGCCGAGCATGGCGATTGGGGATACTCTACCCAATCCTAATCGAATCCAAAAGCATGCCTCTAAAGCAACTAAGCAAGTCCACTAGTCCCCGCGCTTACCCGAGCCACCGCATCTAAGCAAATCTATAAAAATGTAAACAACGAGAGGGTTAGCTAACGCTTAGTGAGTGAGAATATACTACATACATATATATGCATAAAATGGACACGCCACACAAATAATCAAATAACGCATACCAAAACATCCAAGCATAAAGGCAAGCTAATCTAAGCATACCGTACGATCACTAAGCAACAAGCTAACAACACCAACAATATAGTAAGTTCGCAAGCAACGTTGTGAACAATGCCATTAAGCTACAACCAGAAGGTTAGCTACATCACGACAATACAACATTATACGTATACAATATATATATATATATATATATATATATATATATATATATATATATATATATATATATATATATATAACAACGCGTAAAACATCCAAGGTTAACCATAACGCTATGGTGATACCGGCTCGTGGTTCACACCATACGCATTTGAGTCATACTCTTTTATAGTGCTACCGGCTCGTGGTTCACACTCGATGCTACCAGCTCGTGGTTCACATCTTAGTTTATAGTGCTACCGGCTCGTGGTTCACACTCGATGCTACCGGCTCGTGGTTCACATCTTATTTTATAGTGCTACCGGCTCGTGGTTCACACTCGATGCTACCATAACATCCACAAACAAAATACGCCATAAACATGAATGCATAATCATTCCACTCACAATATTAACCCTTCGCCATTGGGGTTATATAATCCGCATCACCCGCCCATGTGATAACGTATACACAAAGTGTGCACCTCGTCAAAGGTGGTCAACCAAAACGCACAACCTTGCCAATTGGACCTATACACAAGTCCATCAATCCACCTATATGTGAAGTGAGCTCTATGACCGAGAACCACTTCACCCGACCCGCACCCATCCTACACATACATATGCACATAGGATATTAACACTCACCTTGTCGCCTTGAAGAATGCCACCGAATAATCCGCAATCGCCGATGGAATGTACCTATTCCATTTATCACATAACAAGTAACACAATTAGGGTGGATATACAAATCAACCCAAATTGACTACTAGTGCAATTTCGATCCAAATGCACTTCCAAGCACAAATCGCGCCCAAACTAATCAATAATCACTAACACAAGTGAGAATGGTCCTAATATGCCAATCAAACCCAATCATAGGTGTTAAACACCTATCTTGCCTAAAATGACACTTAAACCCTAATTTGACCCATAAGAAGTCAATATCACGCCATTAGCAAGTTTTGACACCAAAACATATTTAACTCGGTTTTATACTTCAACTTAATCCATTTTAAGTTTATAAACCTTATTAAATCGACAATTGGGTCATAATCATCACCAAACCCTAATTTTGACTCTAGTCAAAATTAGTCAACCCAAATTCACCTAAAGTGGTTCCAACACTTCCATAGTCACTAAACCTAGTGATTAAACTCAAGATTAAAGCCTAATCAAGGCCAAATCGTCAACCAACCCAAAACCCGCCAAGTGACAAGAATAACTAGTCACCATAAACCCATTTCATTATCTAAGAGGGTTTCACTACAAATCAAACTCAAACCCTAACTTGAATATCAAATCTAACAAATGTAATTCGGAGTTTGAACTTACCAATACCGCCAAAATGATGCCGTTGACGAGATGAACAACTTTAATACTTGAGGTTTGACCCGAATCAAACTTCTTCTTCTCCAAATGGAGCTTTCTCTCACTTAAAATGGGTTTCTCACTCTAGGGTTTGATGAGAGGGTTTGATGAGTGAAATGTGATCCAAAATGATCAATGGATCAGTTTTGATGACCCCAAACCGACCCCTAGTGAAAAGACCAAAGTACCCCTCATTTAAACCTTTTAAAAAAGCTGAAAATTGCATCAGACGGGATCGGAGTGCCGTTCCATAAGGTGGATCGCCGCTCCAACCTTCAGGTCAGTTTTCAGTTTCTTGTTTTGGCCATAACTTTTTGACCGTAGCTCCGTTTTCAATGAATCAAATATCGTTGGAAATGTAATAAGATTTTCTTTCCAATGGTAAGGCTTTGAAACATCAACTCAAACTTTATTTGGGGTTGAAAAGATACGTACACACCTTGTCACTTCAGACAACGTCCAGTTTCCTTCGACGTTCGAGCAAGCAACATGTACGTGCTTCGTACAGTTCATACACGCATCGTACACCATAAATACCTTATGTACAATAATAGTTGGGTCTTACAACAAAGCATAATAATGGAAGACATTATATAAAGACAAAGGATAGAAGTACCAGTAGATTAAACGAGTTCCGAATACAAAAGTGACAACTTCAAACTCCAGACCGCTCCTAATACAATCTTCGGCTTTCTTCTCCGGGTACTAGGTTTCTCGCACAGAGTTGAAAGCCTTGAGAGTATGACTAATATTCTACAAGAGAGAGAAAGAAGTGAATTGAAGTGTGTGTTTGAAATGAACGACAAAGAACCTTTAAATAAGCATGAAATTTGCCTACAAACGGCTGGCAGGCCGTTTGGCAGGCCGTTTGCAGGGGTCGTTTTCCAGGCCAGCCCATTTGCAGGGGCTGTTTGATCTGGGCGTGTGGCAGGCCATTTGCAAGCCAGGCAGGCCGTTTGGCAGCCCGTTTGGCAAGCTGTTTGGCTTGCTGATTTGCTGGATCGTAACTTGATTTCTTGTCTTTCACCGTTTTTGCTCTAGAATCTTCGTTTTAGCTCCAATTTTCTTGATTCTTTTTGCACCGTGTTCGTAATCACTTGTTCTTCAATTTTAACCGATGATGCGGTTATTTTGGTGATAAAGTTGAGAACTTTATTGTTTTTGGGCCTTAATACCGAGGTGAAAACGTGACTTTTTAGCCGATATCAGTTTACATTTAATAAATGCATACTTGATCCTTAGAGGGTTACGTAAATTAATATGGGTTAATATTAATTAATAAACTTATTTCGGATAATGAAATACGATGAAAACGATACAGTTTGAATAAATGCAAAAACTAATTTTCGAGTAATGAAACGCTCGGGTTTATTTTAATAATTATTTTAATAATTATTAACTTTGTAAAAATTTAATTTATTGGTATTTTTATAAATTAAACTTATTAGTTGCGTTTTAACGATCGGTTTAGCGTTCCGGGCCTTCGGTGCATTTAAACGGCACTTGAAACGGACCATGATTACACGTTATTGGACAACACGAACCCGAGAACCAATCTCAAGTGGGCCACGGCCAAACCCCCCATCCCCACCCCTTTTATTTTGATTTTTGGGCTTATTTGGTTAACTAGTGTGGAATTAGGCCCTAACTAGGAAGTATAAAAGGCAAGTTAACTCACATAATTCCCTAAACCCTATTTTCAGTTGATCCTCTTCTCCCCCTGCCTCTTTTTTCGTCAATCACACACATCACCACAACACCATCAAATCTTGATTTTTAGATTAAACGTTCTACACGAAGATTTCAATTCACATCGATAACTAGGCGTTGGTATAAACAATTTAGTGATCTAAGGTATATTTATTTAAACTCTAATTGATATATATATATGATTTTGTTAGTGTTTGATAGTTTAAGTGGTCTATTGCTCAAGTCTATATGCGTTATCGTTAATTACTCGCGTTAATTCGATTGTTTGACGTGATTAGGGTTAATCTCGAATTTGTTTTGCATGATTACAGAAACTTGACTTTTTTTAATGTAAAATATTATTACGTATTTGGAATCCTCTCGAAAAATTAATAATTTTAGGCTTTGGATTTGCGTATTTTCGTTACCGTATGCGTAAGTTACGATTAAATGAAGTTTTGTTGATGAATCTGTGATTTATTCGAATTCTAGAAAAACGTGCATGGAATTGAGTTATATACTGATCATAAATGTGTAGATATTTCAAAAAAATTCAAGTTAGACTAGGATATCATGCTATATGGTGTTGTAATGCTCACGTTATGCTTAATCGGACGTTCATTACAAAACTGATTTGCTCGGTAACTTAAAATAAATTCTAAAGGCTATTTGAAATGAGATATTGAATCAAGTATTTGCATATCTGGAAAATTCATATGTTGTAGATAACTTTTCATCTAGTCCTTGCATTGTATGTATTAGTATAGCTTGCGTAATGTGCGTGCAAAAACGGTAACCGGTATTCTGTCCAAATCTACTATGTATGAACCTTTAGCCCTATAAGTCGACTTGTGTATAGTTGAGAACTTGATCTTCTGGATATTGAATCTTTTTATGTTATGTGATAAAAGTCTAGTTTATGGCAAACCTTGAAACCTGATACATTGTGCACTCTAAGGCCGTAGTTTTGGTAACTGCTGAATCGAGCTGAAACAGAACGTCTAACTTGAATGAATAAACTATACCAATTAGCTAAAGAAAAATGTCTAATCTTTTGATATGTGGTATTTTGACTTGTCCTTGAACCATGGCCACTGGCCTAGCTTGATTTGCATGTCCCTAGCTCCGGTTATGACCATTACGAGATTGGTGCGCAAGTTTGAAACTGATTTGGTAAACCATAACTGCACCCTATCTGAAACCCGACTTGTAGACATCGTATGAGTCCCTGGATATGGTTTTTGGAAACATTTATGAGTCTAATTGTGATCTGGAGTTGGTCATATTACCATGATATATGTACTATGATTTATGTGTGTTGATTGCAACATGTGCATAAATTATGTGCTAAACGATAAACTGTGAACGCGTACTTGATAAACTGTGAACTAAAACATGTTAGTTGACTTAGGATTGACATGTTAACCAAAATTTCATGACCTACTGATATGATTGAATTTAGTTGACTACTTTGACCAAGTTTTTCTTTCGGTTTGACTTTGGTTGACTTTTGTTGACTTGCATGAACTAGTTGACTATGTGTTGACTTTTCCTTTGAAACGCGTCGAGTCGAGCAATATGACAACTTACTCTATGAAACCCCTATTGTATAAGATACATATATTGACCAACCTACATACGTATACTTAGGTTGCGTTACTCGACAGTAAACCGTACAAGCTAATTGCTTACTTTTCTTTCCGAGCTTTTCTAAGGTGAGTCTACAGTCTCGCTTTTTACATATTTTCAGGGATGAGAATACACACTGATTACATTTACATTTTACAAATGCTTTTATGTTTAACATGACTACTTATTATACATATTGAGTTTTGTTCACAAAGCCTCTAGCATGAAATTTTTTATTACCTTCGGGTAAGCACAATTTAGATGGACGGATCCGTTAGGTTAGACAAACCTCACGCTACTATAACTGTGGTGCATTTACTTTAAACTGTTTGTACACTCGAACAAGTGTATACGTTTTTATGGGGTAAAGGAGGTCTTTATGCTAGTATTCAGGTGCTCATGGATTATGTAACATTTTGCAATGTTGGGTGGTACTTATTGAAATCTCGTGGTCAAATGCAAACGAACTATTTTCTGATTACTAAATTTTCAAATACTATTTTATATACTTAAACCTGTAGATTCACCAACATTATTTGTTGACCTGTTTTTGCGTGTTTGTATTCTCAGGTCCATAAGAGGTATAGCTTTCGCTGTTTGTTTGATGCTTTGGTCTGGCCGTGGAGTCAACATGTTTTAAATAAAGACATTTATTACTTTCGCATTTAAACTTTTGCATCTGTTTAATACTGTTGGTTTGTGGTTACGATCACAATAGTATTACTTATTTTTGTTTATTGACTTATGTTTTAAAGTCAACCGTTTTTAATAAAATTAAATGCGAATGCTTTGAAACGTCTCATATAGAGGCGTAATTATTAACCGTGGGACCTATGATTAACACGCCGTCAAATGGAAATTTGGCGGGGTGTTATAGTTGGTATCAGAGCTAATGATTACCTAGGATTAGGCTACATTAGATGTCGAACTTTTGGACACCTTTTGAGTCTAAATTGTAACCATAGACTAGTTAAGCTATGATGTCTGCGAGGTGTACTAGGAAATAGTATTATTTTTATAACGAAATACTATTAAATACGATACAATTTTACACAAGATATTTATTTATTTATAGAATGGATATACCTAAACCTTGCTACAGCACTTATAGGCAGTGTACCTAATATTACAGTAGTGTAGTTTTTAGTAAGTCCGGTTCGTTTCACAGGGATACACTTAAACAAGCTTAACGCTATATTAGTTTTAAATTTATAAAAATACAAATATATATAAGTAATATTATTATTATAAAAAGGGGGTTTTTACCGTTTAATGACCGGTTTGTCGATTTTTAAAACTTTAGTCGCAGTTAAAACCTAATGTAAAATATTAAAAATAAATACAACTTAATTTAAAGCGTAAAGTAAATAACGATAATGAAATTGCGATAAATAAAAGTGTGATAAAATAAAATTGCGATAATTAAAGAGTACGATAATTAAAAGTGCAATTAAATATAATGACAATAAATAAAAGTGCGATAATTAAAAGTGCAATTAAATATAAAATAAAGGAAATTAAATATGAAATAAAGGAATTATGCTTATTTAAACTTCCGTAATCATGATGGTTGACGTGTTGATTTTTAGTTTATTCCCATGGGTTAATTATCCTTTGCCTGGATTATTCGATATGTCCATACGGATTTGTCCATAATAGTCCATCAGTCATAAATATAAAGTATGAAAGTCTTCGTCAAATTATTCTTATTCCCGAAGTCAAATATTCCAACTAATTGGGGATTCGAATTGTAACAAGGTCTTAATACTTTGTTTAATGAATACACCAGGTTATCGACTGCGTGTAAACCAAGGTTTTACTACTTTGTTAACAATTACACCAATTACCCTTGAATGTAATCCACCCCTGTTTCAACAAGTCTATTAACTATTAATCCAGTTCCGTATCCGGTAAAATGAACAATTATTGGTATTTATAGATATCCCACCCACCGTACCCAGTTAAGCGTATGTGGTTATATATAAATATGTCAAATTATAAGTCTATATATTAAATTAACGAGGTATCGTTTAGTTAATATAAAACCCATTAATAGTCCATAGTCTAATTTCCACAAGTGTCGTTCTTTTATCCAAACCCCAATTATGGTACAAAACCCAATTACCCAATTTTAATATTTTTAGCCCAACATCATGATTACTTCAGCATTAAATAAGCATAATAATAACTTATCTACGAGACATTAAATTAAAAATAACATTAACCATAACTTACAGTGATTAAAAATAGCGTAGCGTTACACGGACAGAATTTCGACTTACACCCTTACAACATTCGCTAACATACCCTTATTATTAGAATTTAAAATTAAAATTAAAATTAAAATTATAATATATATATATATTTTACGTATGAAGGAAGAAGAAAAAGATGTGTTTTACTTTGATCAAAACCGCGAGTTTTATAGGCATGTGGGCTGGAAAAGTCAGCCATGCGATCACATGGTTTTTGTTCTTCCAGGCCATGTGATCGCATGGCCAGCTGGGAGAGCTCAAAAGTATTTAAAAACGTGGGCTGCCTATTTATTTATTTATTTATTATATAATATAATATATATAATTATATATATATTATATTATATTCTTGTACTCCGTTGACTTGTAATTTTTAGTCCGTTGCGTCGAGCGTTGAGAGTTGACTTTGGTCCCGGTTCCGGATTTTCGAACGTCCTTGCGTACAATTTAATATCTTGTATTTTGCGTTTTGCGTCTTGTACTCTTGTAATTTTGAGACGTTTCTCATCAATAATTGGAATCACTTTGATTGTATTTTGTAATTTTGAGCTTTTTGGTCGTTTGCGTCTTCAATTCATCGAATCTGTCTTTTGTCTTCATCTTTTATTATTTAAACGAATATCACTTGTAAATAGAACAATTGCAACTAAAAGCTTATCTTTCTTGAGGGATAATGCTATGAAATATATGTTCGTTTTTAGCATTATCAAATATTCCCACACTTGAGCGTTGCTTGTCCTCAAGCAATATAGTCTTGAAATAAAAATACTCTAATCACTTCTTTATTCTTCACTCTTTGTACATAAGTGATTTCTATACGGCGGTATAAACAATGGTAGTAACGATGTAGTTTACAGTCCCACATGACTATAAAAATTTAGATCAATTAAGGAAATTGGATCTTTATGAAAACATTTGATCTTTTGAAAATTAAATCTAGCTTTTACCCTAGATAAATTTTTCGGATTAACCTTTCACCGGTGTTTGCAAATTGTTTTTGTGGGTTTGGTGGGTTTCAGATTTGAAATTTGTAGCTCAAAACTTGTGGTTTTGTGTCACCCACTTGCTAACCTTGTATTGGGAAAGCAACACGTCCAGTATACTTGTTCCGTATATTACCTTTTGATAAACTACCGTCCGGTTGTAAAGGAAAGCGTTGAACAAGCAACTGTTAAGGCAATGTGTAGTGACCCGAACTTTTCCATGTTTATATATATTAATTGAAATAGGTTTCATATAGACAATTGACCACCCAAGTTGACCGGTGATTCACGAACGTTAAAACTTGTAAAAAAACTATATGATGACATATATATGGTTATATATATAGTTAACATGATATTATGATAAGTAAACATATCATTAATTATATTAACAATGAACTACATATGTAAAAAAAGACTACTAACTTAATGATTTTGAAACGAGACATATATGTAACGTTTATCGTTGTAACGACATTTAATGTATATATATCATATTAAGAGATATTCGTACATCATAATATCATGATAATATAATAATTTAAAATCTCTTTTGATATTATAAACATTGGGTTAACAACATTTAACAAGATCGTTAACCTAAAGGTTTCAAAACAACACTTACATGTAACGACTAACGATGACTTAACGACTCAGTTAAAATGTATATACATGTAGTGTTTTAATATGTATTTATACACTTTTGAAAGACTTCAATACACTTATCAAAATACTTCTACTTAACAAAAATGCTTACAATTACATTCTCGTTCAGTTTCATCAACAATTCTACTCGTATGCACCCGTATTCGTACTCGTACAATACACAGCTTTTAGATGTATGTACTATTGGTATATACACTCCAATGATCAGCTCTTAGCAGCCCATGTGAGTCACCTAACACATGTGGGAACCATCATTTGGCAACTAGCATGAAATATCTCATAAGATTACAAAAATATGAGTAATCATTCATGACTTATTTACATGAAAACAAAATTACATATCCTTTATATCTAATCCATACACCAACGACCAAAAACACCTACAAACACTTTCATTCTTCAATTTTCTTCATCTAATTGAACTCTCTCAAGTTCTATCTTCAAGTTCTAAGTGTTCTTCATAAATTCCAAAAGTTCTAGTTTCATAAAATCAAGAATACTTTCAAGTTTGCTAGCTCACTTCCAATCTTGTAAGGTGATCATCCAACCTCAAGAAATCTTTGTTTCTTACAGTAGGTTATCATTCTAATACAAGGTAATAATCATATTCAAACTTTGGTTCAATTTCTATAACTATAACAATCTTATTTCAAGTGATGATCTTACTTGAACTTGTTTTCGTGTCATGATTTTGCTTCAAGAACTTTGAGCCATCCAAGGATCCATTGAAGCTAGATCCATTTTTCTCTTTTCCAGTAGGTTCATCCAAGGAACTTAAGGTAGTAATGATGTTCATAACATCATTCGATTCATACATATAAAGCTATCTTATTCGAAGGTTTAAACTTGTAATCACTAGAACATAGTTTAGTTAATTCTAAACTTGTTCACAAACAAAAGTTAATCCTTCTAACTTGACTTTTAAAATCAACTAAACACATGTTCTATATCTATATGATATGCTAACTTAATGATTTAAAACCTGAAAACACGAAAAACACCGTAAAACCGGATTTACGCCGTCGTAGTAACACCGCGGGCTGTTTTGGGTTAGTTAATTAAAAACTATGATAAACTTTGATTTAAAAGTTGTTATTCAGAGAAAATGATTTTTATTATGAACATGAAACTATATCCAAAAATTATGGTTAAACTCAAAGTGGAAGTATGTTTTCTAAAATGGTCATCTAGACGTCGTTCTTTCGACTGAAATGACTACCTTTACAAAAACGACTTGTAACTTATTTTTTCGACTATAAACCTATACTTTTTCTGTTTAGATTCATAAAATATAGTTCAATATGAAACCATAGCAATTTGATTCACTCAAAACGGATTTAAAATGAAGAAGTTATGGGTAAAACAAGATTGGATAATTTTTCTCATTTTAGCTACGTGAAAATTGGTAACAAATTTATTCCAACCATAACTTAATCAACTTGTATTATATATTATGTAATCTTGAGATACCATAGACACGTATACAATGTTTCGACCTATCATGTCGACACATCTATATATATTTCGGAACAACCATAGACACTCTATATGTGAATGTTGGAGTTAGCTATACAGGGTTGAGGTTGATTCCAAAATATATATAGTTTGAGTTGTGATCAATACTGAGATACGTATACACTGGGTCGTGGATTGATTCAAGATAATATTTATCGATTTATTTCTGTACATCTAACTGTGGACAACTAGTTGTAGGTTACTAACGAGGACAGCTGACTTAATAAACTTAAAACATCAAAATATATTAAAAGTGTTGTAAATATATTTTGAACATACTTTGATATATATGTATATATTGTTATAGGTTCGTGAATCAACCAGTGGCCAAGTCTTACTTCCCGACGAAGTAAAAATCTGTGAAAGTGAGTTATAGTCCCACTTTTAAAATCTAATATTTTTGGGATGAGAATACATGCAGGTTTTATAAATGATTTACAAAATAGACACAAGTACGTGAAACTACATTCTATGGTTGAATTATCGAAATCGAATATGCCCCTTTTTATTAAGTCTGGTAATCTAAGAATTAGGGAACAGACACCCTAATTGACGCGAATCCTAAAGATAGATCTATTGGGCCTAACAAACCCCATCCAAAGTACCGGATGCTTTAGTACTTCGAAATTTATATCATATCCGAAGGGTGTCCCGGAATGATGGGGATATTCTTATATATGCATCTTGTTATTGTCGGTTACCAGGTGTTCACCATATGAATGATTTTTATCTCTATGTATGGGATGTGTATTGAAATATGAAATCTTGTGGTCTATTGTTACGATTTGATATATATAGGTTAAACCTATAACTCACCAACATTTTTGTTGACGTTTTAAGCATGTTTATTCTCAGGTGATTATTAAGAGCTTCCGCTGTCGCATACTTAAATAAGGACAAGATTTGGAGTCCATGCTTGTATGATATTGTGTAAAAACTGCATTCAAGAAACTTATTTTGTTGTAACATATTTGTATTGTAAACCATTATGTAATGGTCGTGTGTAAACAGGATATTTTAGATTATCATTATTTGATAATCTACGTAAAGCTTTTTAAACCTTTATTGATGAAATAAAGGTTATGGTTTGTTTAAAAATGAATGCAGTCTTTGAAAAACGTCTCATATAGAGGTCAAAACCTCGCAACGAAATCAATTAATATGGAACGTTTTTAATCAATAAGAACGGGACATTTCAGTTGGTATCCGAGCGTTGGTCTTAGAGAACCAGAAAATTTGCATTAGTGTGTCTTATCGAGTTTGTTAGGATGCATTAGTGAGTCTGGACTTCGACCGTGTTTTCTTTAAAAATGATTGCTTAACATTTTTGTTGGAAACTATATATTTTTAACATATGAATATTATGTGATATATTAATCTCTTAACGTGTTTGATATTATGTGATAGATGTCTACCTCTAGAACAAGTCCCATTGACTCACCTAATAATAATGAAGAGTCAAATGTAAATTGGAATGATTTGTGGACTGATTCACAAGTTCCCGAAGAGGAACCGGAAGAAGAGTCGGAACCGGAAGAAGAATCGGAACCGGAAGAAGAATCGGAACCGGATGAAGAAATAGAACCGGTGGGGGAAATAATAAAACGGTTAAGTAAAAGAAAATCCTCAACCAACCGACCAAAGTTAATTATGGTCAATGGTGTTTCCGCCAAGGAAGCAAAATATTGGGAGGATTACCAATTCTCCGATGAATCGGATTCCGACGAGAATTCCGATGATGTTATAGAAATTACCCCAACTGAATTTAAAAAGACAAAAGAAAATAATAAGGGAAAGGGCATAAAAATAGAGAAATCTAATTCCAACCCCGATGAACTTTATATGTATCGTCAACCCCCGAAGTCCTTAAGTTGTAACAATGACCCGGGAACCTCTAAACCACCAGGTTTTTCTAAACCAATGTGGACAACGACGGCTCGTATTAGGGGAACATCATATATCCCTAGAAACTTGGCAAAACGAACCAAAACCGAAGAAGAATAAACGAGCGAGTCGGAATAAGATAGTTGTATTCGTGTGGTGTAATATATGTAATATAGTGTTCTTATGCTTTATGATATATGTAAAAATTGCTTGTATTAATAAGTATTTTTTTATGAAACTAACTCTTGTCTATTTTACAGTTTAAAAACACAAAATGGATAGACAACCCAATATTTTAAGAGACCTACCCGGAGACATGATTGATGAAATCTTGTCTAGAGTCGGCCAGAATTCTTCGGCACAACTATTTAAGGCGAGATCAGTTTGTAAGACATTCGAAGAACGTTCCAAGAATGTCTTGGTTTATAAGAGACTTTCGTTTGAAAGATGGGGGATATCACATTGGGAAACCCATAAGTTACGATGTGTTTACTTTGACGCATATATTGCGGGGAACCCAAATGCTATTTTACGCAACGGGTTAAGAAATTATTTTGACTCAATATATCCGAATATTGGACTTCGTGATTTAGAAAAAGCGGCTAACATGCAACATAAAGAAGCATGTTATGCTTACGGATTAGTAATGTTCGCTTCTCACCAAAGTGAGAACAAGAACATCGGGCTACAACTATTAAACAAAACGTTTCCACAAGTGACGGAGTCGGTAATTGGGGTAAGAAATGAGGTTTTTAGATTATTACGGGACTGTTGGACATTACGTAACCCTCGTCCCTTTGATGACGTTACAACACGCTGTCTTATCAACGGACATAACGGTTATGTTGCACAAGACCAAGGATGGGAAGTAGTCCTAGTAAAACCAGAATGCATGACTTGTTTCTGGACGTATGAATTACGTGTCTTTATTGCCTTTGCTGAACGACTTGTGTACTAGCTAGAATTGTCTTCACAACTATCTTGTATCAAAGTTATTGTGTGCTATATTTCATGCTTTATGTAAAATAAGCGGTATTGTAAGTTTGTAAAATATTGTATAAAAGTTTGAACGCGAAATATTATTATAATCAGTTTTTCATATAGAATTGTAGTAGTTGAATTGTATATTAGCTACTAAGTATGAACTTAACGGGTAGGTACTACCCGAATTTAAACTTATAAAACGCTAATATGAAGAAAAAGCTTTTATAAATGAGTTCATATTATGCTACGAAATACTATTAACTACTCTTAATATTCTGTATGATTAACTTGTTCCATTTAACTATTTTGAAGGAAATGGCACCGACTACTCGACACACCGTGAATATGAATGAAGAGGAATTCCGTACTTTTCTAGCTTCAAACATAGCCGCAGTACAGGCTGCGCTACATACCAACAATAACCTTGGATCTAGCAGTACAGGAAATCGTGTAGGATGCACCTACAAAGAATTCACTGCCTGCAAACCTTTGGAATTTGATGGAACCGAAGGACCGATCGGATTGAAACGGTGGACCGAGAAGGTTGAATCGGTGTTTGCCATAAGTAAGTGTACTGAAGAGGACAAAGTGAAGTACGCTACGCATACCTTCACAGGTTCTGCGTTAACATGGTGGAATACCTATCTAGAGCAAGTGGGACAAGATGATGCGTACGCACTACCGTGGTCAGCATTCAAGCACTTGATGAACGAGAAGTACCGTCCCAGAACCGAGGTCAATAAGCTCAAGACAGAACTTAGAGGGTTACGAACCCAAGGATTTGATATTACCACGTACGAAAGACGATTCACAGAATTGTGCCTATTGTGTCCGGGAGCATTCGAAGATGAGGAAGAGAAGATCGACGCGTTTGTGAAAGGATTACCGGAAAGAATCCAAGAAGATATAAGTTCACACGAGCCCGCCTCCATACAACAGGCATGTAGAATGGCTCACAAACTAGTGAACCAGATTGAAGAAAGAATTAAAGAACAGACTGCTGAAGAGGCCAATGTGAAGCAAGTCAAAAGAAAGTGGGAGGAAAACGGTGATAAGAATCACCAATACAACAACAACAGCAATTACAACAATAATCGCAACAATTATCCCAACAATCGCAACATCAATCGCAACTACAACAAACGGCCCAACAACAACAACAACAACAGCAACTACAACAATCATCCCAACAACAATAATAACCGCAACAACAACAACAATCAGAAGCAGCTATGCCAAAGGTGTGAAAAGAATCACTCGGGGTTCTGCACCAAATTTTGCAACAAGTGTAAAAGAAATGGTCATAGCGCGGCGAAGTGTGAGGTCTACGGACCAGGGGTTAATAGAACGAAAGGAACAAATGGTGTCGGAACGAGTAATGGCGGAGCAAGTAGTGTCGGAGCAAGTTATGCCAATGTAGTTTGTTATAAATGTGGAAAACCGGGCCACATTATTAGAAATTGCCCGAACCAGGAGAACACGAACGGACAAGGCCGTGGAAGAGTTTTCAATATTAATGCGGCAGAGGCACACGAAGACCCGGAGCTTGTTACGGGTACGTTTCTTATTGACAATAAATCTGCTTACGTTTTATTTGATTCGGGTGCTGATAGAAGCTATATGAGTAGAGATTTTTGTGCTAAATTAAGTTGTCCATTGACGCCTTTGGATAGTAAATTTTTACTCGAATTAGCAAATGGTAAATTAATTTCAGCAGATAATATATGTCGGAATCGAGAAATTAAACTGGTTAGCGAAACATTTAAGATTGATTTGATACCAGTAGAGTTAGGGAGTTTTGATGTGATAATCGGTATGGACTGGTTGAAAGAAGTGAAAGCGGAGATCGTTTGTTACAAAAATGCAATTCGCATTATACGAGAAAAAGGAAAACCCTTAATGGTGTACGGAGAAAAGGGAAACACGAAGCTACATCTTATTAGTAATTTGAAGGCACAAAAACTAATAAGAAAAGGTTGCTATGCTGTTCTAGCACACGTCGAGAAAGTACAAACTGAAGAAAAGATCATCAATGATGTTCCCGTCGCAAAAGAATTTCCTGATGTATTTCCGAAAGAATTACCGGGATTACCCCCACATCGATCCGTTGAATTTCAAATAGATCTTGTACCAGGAGCTGCACCAATAGCTCGTGCTCCTTACAGACTCGCACCCAGCGAGATGAAAGAACTACAAAGCCAATTACAAGAACTTTTAGAGCGAGGTTTCATTCGACCAAGCACATCACCGTGGGGAGCTCCTGTTTTGTTTGTCAAGAAGAAAGATGGTACATTCAGGTTGTGTATCGACTACCGAGAGTTGAACAAACTTACCATCAAGAACCGCTACCCACTACCGAGAATCGATGACTTATTTGATCAACTACAAGGCTCGTCTGTTTATTCAAAGATTGACTTACGTTCCGGTTATCATCAAATGCGGGTGAAAGAAGATGATATTCCAAAGACTGCTTTCAGAAAACGTTACGGTCATTACGAGTTTATGGTCATGCCGTTTGGTTTAACTAATGCACCAGCTGTGTTCATGGACCTTATGAACCGAGTGTGTGGACCATACCTTGACAAGTTTGTCATTGTTTTCATTGATGACATACTTATTTACTCAAAGAATGACCAAGAACACGGTGAACATTTGAGAAAGGTGTTAGAAGTATTGAGGAAGGAAGAATTGTACGCTAAGTTTTCAAAGTGTGCATTTTGGTTGGAAGAAGTTCAATTCCTCGGTCACATAGTGAACAAAGAAGGTATTAAGGTGGATCCGGCAAAGATAGAAACTGTTGAAAAGTGGGAAACCCCGAAAACTCCGAAACACATACGCCAGTTTTTAGGACTAGCTGGTTACTACAGAAGGTTCATCCAAGACTTTTCCAGAATAGCAAAACCCTTGACTGCATTAACGCATAAAGGGAAGAAATTTGAATGGAATGATGAACAAGAGAAAGCGTTTCAGTTATTGAAGAAAAAGCTAACTACGGCACCTATATTGTCATTGCCTGAAGGGAATGATGATTTTGTGATTTATTGTGACGCATCAAAGCAAGGTCTCGGTTGTGTATTAATGCAACGAACGAAGGTGATTGCTTATGCGTCTAGACAATTGAAGATTCACGAACAAAATTATACGACGCATGATTTGGAATTAGGCGCGGTTGTTTTTGCATTAAAGACTTGGAGGCACTACTTATATGGGGTCAAAAGTATTATATATACCGACCACAAAAGTCTTCAACACATATTTAATCAGAAACAACTGAATATGAGGCAGCGTAGGTGGATTGAATTATTGAATGATTACGACTTTGAGATTCGTTACCACCCGGGGAAGGCAAATGTGGTAGCCGATGCCTTGAGCAGGAAGGACAGAGAACCCATTCGAGTAAAATCTATGAATATAATGATTCATAATAACATTACTACTCAAATAAAGGAGGCGCAACAAGGAGTTTTAAAAGAGGGAAATTTAAAGGATGAAATACCCAAAGGATCGGAGAAGCATCTTAATATTCGGGAAGACGGAACCCGGTATAGGGCTGAAAGGATTTGGGTACCAAAATTTGGAGATATGAGAGAAATGGTACTTAGAGAAGCTCATAAAACCAGATACTCAATACATCCTGGAACGGGGAAGATGTACAAGGATCTCAAGAAACATTTTTGGTGGCCGGGTATGAAAGCCGATGTTGCTAAATACGTAGGAGAATGTTTGACGTGTTCTAAGGTCAAAGCTGAGCATCAGAAACCATCAGGTCTACTTCAACAACCCAAATTCCCGGAATGGAAATGGGAAAACATTACCATGGATTTCATCACTAAATTGCCAAGGACTACAAGTGGTTTTGATACTATTTGGGTAATAGTTGATCGTCTCACCAAATCAGCACACTTCCTACCAATAAGAGAAGATGACAAGATGGAGAAGTTAGCACGACTGTATTTGAAGGAAGTCGTCTCCAGACATGGAATACCAATCTCTATTATCTCTGATAGGGATGGTAGATTTATTTCAAGATTCTGGCAGACATTACAGCAAGCATTAGGAACTCGTCTAGACATGAGTACTGCCTATCATCCACAAACTGATGGGCAGAGCGAAAGGACGATACAAACGCTTGAAGACATGCTACGAGCATGTGTTATTGATTTCGGAAACAGTTGGGATCGACATCTACCGTTAGCAGAATTTTCCTACAACAACAGCTACCATTCAAGCATTGAGATGGCGCCGTTTGAAGCACTTTATGGTAGAAAGTGCAGGTCTCCGATTTGTTGGAGTGAAGTGGGGGATAGACAGATTACGGGTCCGGAGATTATACAAGAAACTACCGAGAAGATCATCCAAATTCAACAACGGTTGAAAACCGCCCAAAGTCGACAAAAGAGCTACGCTGACATTAAAAGAAAAGATATAGAATTTGAAATTGGAGAGATGGTCATGCTTAAAGTTGCACCTTGGAAAGGCGTTGTTCGATTTGGTAAACGAGGGAAATTAAATCCAAGGTATATTGGACCATTCAAGATTATTGATCGTGTCGGACCAGTAGCTTACCGACTTGAGTTACCTCAACAACTCGCGGCTGTACATAACACTTTCCACGTCTCGAATTTGAAGAAATGTTTTGCTAAAGAAGATCTCACTATTCCGTTAGATGAAATCCAAATCAACGAAAAACTCCAATTCATCGAAGAACCCGTCGAAATAATGGATCGTGAGGTTAAAAGACTTAAGCAAAACAAGATACCAATTGTTAAGGTTCGATGGAATGCTCGTAGAGGACCCGAGTTCACCTGGGAGCGTGAAGATCAGATGAAGAAGAAATACCCGCATCTATTTCCAGAAGATTCGTCAACACCTTCAACAGCTTAAAATTTCGGGACGAAATTTATTTAACGGGTAGGTACTGTAGTGACCCGAACTTTTCCATGTTTATATATATTAATTGAAATAGGTTTCATATAGACAATTGACCACCCAAGTTGACCGGTGATTCACGAACGTTAAAACTTGTAAAAAAACTATATGATGACATATATATGGTTATATATATAGTTAACATGATATTATGATAAGTAAACATATCATTAATTATATTAACAATGAACTACATATGTAAAAAAAGACTACTAACTTAATGATTTTGAAACGAGACATATATGTAACGTTTATCGTTGTAACGACATTTAATGTATATATATCATATTAAGAGATATTCGTACATCATAATATCATGATAATATAATAATTTAAAATCTCTTTTGATATTATAAACATTGGGTTAACAACATTTAACAAGATCGTTAACCTAAAGGTTTCAAAACAACACTTACATGTAACGACTAACGATGACTTAACGACTCAGTTAAAATGTATATACATGTAGTGTTTTAATATGTATTTATACACTTTTGAAAGACTTCAATACACTTATCAAAATACTTCTACTTAACAAAAATGCTTACAATTACATTCTCGTTCAGTTTCATCAACAATTCTACTCGTATGCACCCGTATTCGTACTCGTACAATACACAGCTTTTAGATGTATGTACTATTGGTATATACACTCCAATGATCAGCTCTTAGCAGCCCATGTGAGTCACCTAACACATGTGGGAACCATCATTTGGCAACTAGCATGAAATATCTCATAAGATTACAAAAATATGAGTAATCATTCATGACTTATTTACATGAAAACAAAATTACATATCCTTTATATCTAATCCATACACCAACGACCAAAAACACCTACAAACACTTTCATTCTTCAATTTTCTTCATCTAATTGAACTCTCTCAAGTTCTATCTTCAAGTTCTAAGTGTTCTTCATAAATTCCAAAAGTTCTAGTTTCATAAAATCAAGAATACTTTCAAGTTTGCTAGCTCACTTCCAATCTTGTAAGGTGATCATCCAACCTCAAGAAATCTTTGTTTCTTACAGTAGGTTATCATTCTAATACAAGGTAATAATCATATTCAAACTTTGGTTCAATTTCTATAACTATAACAATCTTATTTCAAGTGATGATCTTACTTGAACTTGTTTTCGTGTCATGATTTTGCTTCAAGAACTTTGAGCCATCCAAGGATCCATTGAAGCTAGATCCATTTTTCTCTTTTCCAGTAGGTTCATCCAAGGAACTTAAGGTAGTAATGATGTTCATAACATCATTCGATTCATACATATAAAGCTATCTTATTCGAAGGTTTAAACTTGTAATCACTAGAACATAGTTTAGTTAATTCTAAACTTGTTCACAAACAAAAGTTAATCCTTCTAACTTGACTTTTAAAATCAACTAAACACATGTTCTATATCTATATGATATGCTAACTTAATGATTTAAAACCTGGAAACACGAAAAACACCGTAAAACCGGATTTACGCCGTCGTAGTAACACCGCGGGCTGTTTTGGGTTAGTTAATTAAAAACTATGATAAACTTTGATTTAAAAGTTGTTATTCAGAGAAAATGATTTTTATTATGAACATGAAACTATATCCAAAAATTATGGTTAAACTCAAAGTGGAAGTATGTTTTCTAAAATGGTCATCTAGACGTCGTTCTTTCGACTGAAATGACTACCTTTACAAAAACGACTTGTAACTTATTTTTCCGACTATAAACCTATACTTTTTCTATTTAGATTCATAAAATATAGTTCAATATGAAACCATAGCAATTTGATTCACTCAAAACGGATTTAAAATGAAGAAGTTATGGGTAAAACAAGATTGGATAATTTTTCTCATTTTAGCTACGTGAAAATTGGTAACAAATTTATTCCAACCATAACTTAATCAACTTGTATTATATATTATGTAATCTTGAGATACCATAGACACGTATACAATGTTTCGACCTATCATGTCGACACATCTATATATATTTCGGAACAACCATAGACACTCTATATGTGAATGTTGGAGTTAGCTATACAGGGTTGAGGTTGATTCCAAAATATATATAGTTTGAGTTGTGATCAATACTGAGATACGTATACACTGGGTCGTGGATTGATTCAAGATAATATTTATCGATTTATTTCTGTACATCTAACTGTGGACAACTAGTTGTAGGTTACTAACGAGGACAGCTGACTTAATAAACTTAAAACATCAAAATATATTAAAAGTGTTGTAAATATATTTTGAACATACTTTGATATATATGTATATATTGTTATAGGTTCGTGAATCAACCAGTGGCCAAGTCTTACTTCCCGACGAAGTAAAAATCTGTGAAAGTGAGTTATAGTCCCACTTTTAAAATCTAATATTTTTGGGATGAGAATACATGCAGGTTTTATAAATGATTTACAAAATAGACACAAGTACGTGAAACTACATTCTATGGTTGAATTATCGAAATCGAATATGCCCCTTTTTATTAAGTCTGGTAATCTAAGAATTAGGGAACAGACACCCTAATTGACGCGAATCCTAAAGATAGATCTATTGGGCCTAACAAACCCCATCCAAAGTACCGGATGCTTTAGTACTTCGAAATTTATATCATATCCGAAGGGTGTCCCGGAATGATGGGGATATTCTTATATATGCATCTTGTTATTGTCGGTTACCAGGTGTTCACCATATGAATGATTTTTATCTCTATGTATGGGATGTGTATTGAAATATGAAATCTTGTGGTCTATTGTTACGATTTGATATATATAGGTTAAACCTATAACTCACCAACATTTTTGTTGACGTTTTAAGCATGTTTATTCTCAGGTGATTATTAAGAGCTTCCGCTGTCGCATACTTAAATAAGGACAAGATTTGGAGTCCATGCTTGTATGATATTGTGTAAAAACTGCATTCAAGAAACTTATTTTGTTGTAACATATTTGTATTGTAAACCATTATGTAATGGTCGTGTGTAAACAGGATATTTTAGATTATCATTATTTGATAATCTACGTAAAGCTTTTTAAACCTTTATTGATGAAATAAAGGTTATGGTTTGTTTAAAAATGAATGCAGTCTTTGAAAAACGTCTCATATAGAGGTCAAAACCTCGCAACGAAATCAATTAATATGGAACGTTTTTAATCAATAAGAACGGGACATTTCACAATGTCCCCTGACATGCTTTTAATTATGGTCTATAACGTGTCGGATGCAATTACTATCCTTGGTAGGAGCAATAGTAAAGCTCACCCTTATAATTTTTCTTCGGTCTGGCACAAGGTCCTGTCTTTGACCATGCTATGCAACCACCGTTCTTACGGTTGACACCCAATTTGGTTCAGGTGACCTAATGAATTCCAGGTGAATTCCTAGGATTTTACGTTCAACGGTAATGAACGCATTGAAAATGGGTTTTTAGAAAACAAATCGGTTTGTAATTTTGATCAAAATATTTTTCCGTTCAAGCTCGAGTTTAGATATCATTGAATTCCATGAGTTTGTAATTCTCAATCTTTAAGGTCAATCTCAAGGATTGAGTAATATTAGGCTTAAAAGCTGATTTTTAATCTTTAAGGAGATTATCCTTTCTGGGGGTCTGATTCATTAGTCTTATCAAGCTAATTTGCACGACGTCCTCCCTATTTTACGAGACAGATCCTCTCATGGTTAGGATAAGTCTGACCACTTGGCGACCCTGTTTGATGCTGAGGTCTGTGGATTTCCTGCTGATTTTAGTGATGACTTTTCTAGATTTTTCGTCAACCTACAGCTGGTCTGGACGACAACTTCATGACCTAAATCAAGAAGCGCGTTTCTTTTTCGGAAGACTTTACTTCCTTTTAATGATGGAATTGATTCATCGTGTAGATCCATCTTTTCTTTCAAATATATTACAGTAAATTGGGTAAAACTGTTTAGATTAGTCCAAAGCAAAAGTATCTTCAGTTATTTGTACAAAAATATGTGATATATGTTTTAAATAACTTGGTAAATTTTCCCACACTTGGCTTTTATTTTACTTTTTATCGTCCTCTATTCCATTTTAAATGAATTCTAACATTTTGGTTTGTTTCTCAATTTATGTCCTTTCCGAGGTAACAATAATTTCGGTGTTAACACCTAGTTTTATTGTTCATAAATATGTATAAACATGATTTTGAGTTCATTTAATTGAAAATTTTGAAAATTTTTACTAGAATTGGGTAGTCAGTATATAAGACTAGGGCTGTTCTTTATTATCAGAGAGCACTAGATTCTAATACAACTACTGCGTTACTAGTATTTTTAATGGTAACCAAGTGTTTAAATTAAAAAATTTTTAAAATCCGAAAGAATTTAACCCCTTCCCACACTTAAGATCTTGCAATGCCCTCGTTTGCAAGAAATCAGTAACAATTTAAATTATTGAGGGTGATTAGCGTAGAAAAATGATTAAATTTTACCAAAGTTTCCAAATATATTGGCGTTTGTTTGCTGAATGATAAATGGTGCATATCATTTGTTCATTCCGTCTTGTTGTTACATCACATTTGTTTTTCGTTTTGTCGTCAAAAGTACTAGCTTTTGCTGAACTTAATGCCAGTCTTTGAAAATGCGCTGTTTTACCCTGTTTTGTACAATTGAAAATATACATACATACAAATATAAACATGCATGGCAATTTGAAATGGGACTTAAAATCCCACTTTCAAATCAAATATGAAATATTAGTACAACATAATAAAAATATTAAATATTACAATAAAAGTATCACAATATCATAAGTTTAAACATAAATAAACAGAAACAATAAAAATTAAAAATCATATAAATTACCAACCGGAACTAAATCAATCATGGATAGGGGTTCCAGTTCATGTCATCGTCCGGGTTCCATGGTTGGTGATAGGTGTACTGGTATGCCTGGTTAGGGTCGTAGAGAGTATAAGGTGGTCTCATCTCGGGCTGATGTTGAGGATAGTAAGCGGGTCGGGTCGGGATGTAGTGATCTTGAGGTGACAGCCGGCTCATAATCTGACGCTGATGATAGTCCCATCTATCATGCTGTCGTTGCCTGGAATGCTCGTAATCATTCCGGGCTTGCCACTGCTCCATCCGACGAAATCTCTCCGCGTTTGTCATGTCTACCTCATCTACACGCTGGTAGACATCAGTCATAGCCTCCCGAATGACATCCCTAATGTCATCTGCATCCTCCATCTCATCATCTGAGCCTCTCTCTACCTGAGGTTGACTACCTACATAGGGTATTGCCTGGTTGCGTCTACTCTTCAATACGTTAGCCCCCGCATAAACCTTCAATCCTAAAGGCTCAACCTGTTCCCTACATTGCATAAGTGGACCCCCTTGGTCCTTATCTACCTAAATACTCTCCAATGAGAGTAACAAAAATACCTCCTCCAATTATCCCCCCTTCCTGTATTCCTTCAACCATCTTAGATAAATAAAAACCAACATAGTAAGGGATATTAACAAAGCCTCTTGGGTCTCGAATACACTTTAGGTAAAATAAATCATGTAAGGTCAATTTTTCCTTGTTGTGACCTCTCTGTGTAATCGAGTTAGCCAAAAATCTATGAATTATATGAAGCTCGGCTTTGTTAATATGTAAGTAGGTATGTGTTCCTCCCCGCCCAAAAACATTATAATCAGACATACGCCTCCAAACGGCGTTCGCGTCAAAATTCCTATCTACCCTTTCACCACGATAAATCAAGCTCATACAATCGGGTAGTAGTAATTCAGTGGGCGTATATATCTGTAATGCCCTAGCCATGTCCAGCATGGACATCCTGTACATCCTACCGCCTAGTATAAACCTAAGAAAACTTCTATCATCTAATCTATCTACATCTACATTTAACGCTATAGTACTCATCAGCTCAACACACCATTCCTTATATACAGGTCTACGAATGGTGAAAAGACGTTTCCAATCAGTAAAAGAAGAACTGCCATACCTTTGGATCAAATGCTCCCTAACACGGTCAGCAAGTTGGACCCTTTCCAAAGGATCCCAATCAATTACCCTAGGCACCTCTACTTCTTTTGTTACTAATTTGAATTTATTACTTTGATATGCCGGGTGAAAGGACCCGTCCTAATCCATCCGGACGAAGTCCATATCGATTATAAACGATTCACAACAGTTGATTACATCGCGAGGTACTTGACCTCTATATGATACATTTTACAAACATTGCATTCGTTTTGAAAAGACAATCTTTAATTTCATCAGAAGTTGACAGACATGCATACCATTTCATAATATATCCAACTATAATTGACTTAATACTGATCTTGATAAACTCAACGACTCGAATGCAACGTATTTTGAAATATGTAATGAATGACTCCAAGTAATATCTTTAAAATGATCAAATGCACAGCGGGAGATTTCTTTCGTACCTGAGAATAAACATGCTTTCAAGTGTCAACCAAAAGGTTGGTGAGTTCATTAGTTTAACATAAATAATCATTTCATAATTTTAATAGACCACAAGATTTCATATTCCAAATTCTCATAAATAAACGTCCCATGCATAGAGACAAAAATATCATTCATATGGATTGAACATCTGGTAACCGACATTAACAATATGCATATAGAATATCCCCATCATTCCGGGATCCTCCTTCGGACATGATATAAATTTCGAAGTACTAAAGCATCCGGTACTTTGGATGGGGCTTGTTGGGCCCGATAGATCCATCTTTAGAGTTCGCGTCAATTAGGGTTTCTGTTCCCTAATTCTTAGATTACCAGACTATATAAAAAGGGGCATATTCGATTTCGATCATTCAACCATATAATGTCATTTTAATTACTTGTGTCTATTTTGTAAAACAGTTATAAATGTTGCGCATGTATTCTCAGTCCCAAAAATGTAAAGAGTAAAAGGGGATCAAAGAAACTCACATAATGTATTTTGTAGTAAAAATACATATAACTCTATTGAACGATGCAGGGTTGGCCTTGGATTCACGAACCTATATCATTTGTGTGTATATATTAATACACCTAATCGCAGTCGAATAAGTTTATATATATATATATATTCTATTAATGTTATTATTTTTATATAAAATATATATTTATATTTCCTATATTTCTTTTATATATATACAAAAAAAAAAAAAAACATTGTGTTATGTTATGTGTGTTAAAAATATATATATATTTATGTATTTCATTTGTTTATTCAAAACAGTAGTTTAAATTGTATTAAATTATTATTAGTAAGAAAGAAAAAAAATAATGTTAATACATTAATAATATACTTATGTTAATAATAACTCTATTAGTGACAATAATAATGATATTAATAATAATACTTGCAATCGAACAAAAATTTATATTATTCAGTGATATCATTTTTATATTAAAAAAAATTGTAGTCTTTATTATTTGTTTAAATATATACATTTCATATATCTTGCAGATATTAATATAGTTAAATTATGTAATTTAAATATATCTTTGTATATACAATCCTTAATTATATACGTATATTCATAACAACGTTAATAAAACTTTAGTAACAATAATATTAATACTTAACAATAACAATAATAATAATAATAATAATAATAATAATAATAATAATAATAATAATAATAATAATAATAATAATAATAATAATAATAATAATAATAATAATAATAATAACTACCTTAAAAGAATAAGTTCCAAAAAAATATAGCTGCCTTTGCCTAGGCTCGAACTCAAGACCTCATGCTTAACACTAGCACTCCTAACCAATGGTCTGCTTGTAGCTTTTCTGTTTTAAACCCACTGCCTTAAAGTATATAACATGGTTATCAGATTGTTTCCTTCAGCTCCTCCTATAAAAATAAAAAAAAATACTACAACCACAGATCGAACCCAAGACCTCTCGTTCGACGACCACATGTCTAACCATACCACCGTCTATTATTTTCTGTAATAACTCAACCATTAACAATGTTTTAACCCTTAACAGTCTTTTTCCTTCTTCTTCATTTTCTTAACTCCTACACTACGCATCATCATCTTCTTACATCTCCATTATCATCTTCATTTTCGTGATCATCATACCCAACATCACATATGATAATCAGCAGCCATCTATACAGGATCTTTGGCCAAATCAGGACGTAACCCAAATAAAAACATGGCAGCCCATTAACTAAAACACTGTGACATATACGGCCCAATTATAAAACGAACAGCAGCCCAAAAGCAAGTTTAAATGTCCCAGGTTCATCACGTTTGGAATTTCTATCAGGAAACCAGAATAATTGTTATGTAAACATCTTTACAGCTCAGCAAAACTATCTAGGATTCATTTTTCTTAAATTGTCCCACAATATTTTATCATTCCACCAAGCATCCCACTAATCACAAGTCTAAAAGGTGTAAGGTTTAAAAAAAAAAAATTAGTATGGCCTGCAGTATCTTGTCGACCACTATAGCAAAGCAATTGTTTATTGATTCTTTGTTAACTAACCCATCATGGAACGAAGTTGCAGTTGAGGCAATAAAGCACTTGGTAACAAAAGAGTATTTATATATTACTCCACTACTCGTCTTATAATATACATAAAAGGGATCGACCCACATGCAATTCTTTAACCATAGTGATATCAAGAAATGTAATACCTGTCTTCTTTATATAATAACTTGGGTGAGAACCCAAGTATCAACGCATAACCGGCAGGGACAAACGTAAAATAAAAAGGAGTTGCATCATTTATGTGTTTTGGATTGTTATAGTGATTATGGCGAGAGTTTTGATGATAGAGCTGCGGTGGTTTGGGTTTGTTGTGAAAGGTGATGATGTGGAGTTCACGAAGAAGAAAACCAAGAAGGAAAATGGTGATCAAGGTTGGTGGATTGTGGTTAGATCGAAAGACTTCGAGCAAGGTGGTTTTGGTTGTGTTTGATTTGATTCTTGAGTATGTTTTGATATCGACACAAAGAAGAAATATATAGTTGTAGGTTTCATGGAATGGTGGTTGATATGGGTTGTTTATGAGAGGAACATACTCGAAATAACAAGACCAGTATGTGAGGAAAGGAAACACAAAAAGATAGATGGTGATGAGTTAAGGAAATAACGAAATGGGTTTGCTTCCATATGCAATGTCGGCATATAGGTTTGTATATAAGAATTAGTTAGATTCGATAGAAAGTGGTAGACAGGTAGAATCAAACCAAGGAAGAAAGAACAAAAATATCAAAAGTGGAAAATGACTTCAAACGGAATTTGTTTGTATACTGAAATTAGTTCGATATATTAATACAATCAGAAAACAGAAACCAACTTCATAAAGTCTGATGTTGATATAAAAATAGATTCTGTAATATTTGATTGATATGTTGATTAAAATATAGATGTGTTAATAATATCTTAATAATAATAATACTTTCCATGTTATTAATAATTAATAACTATAATTACATTAATACTAATAATATTACAATATATAGTTTTGTATTTTATTTTACATTCTTAATTATAGTGTTTAAATTATATTATAGAATTTCAGTTTATTACTAAGACTTACATTTATATATACATATCCATGTAATAACATATACTGAATATTTATTATTTATACCTTACAATATAATAATAATTATTTATAGGACGTATATATAATAATATCACATACATATTTATATATATTCATATAATTGTAACTTAATTATTCTATTTATTATTTTTCATTTATAAGTCCAATTGATTAATTGTATTTTATTTATTCGAATTACTATATATACACTTATACTTATATTTACATACATATAATTATTTACAGACAATTGTTCGTGGATCCTCGGGAACAGTCAAAGGGCAATTGCATAAATGAAGACACTTCAAAATATATGAGATTCAACAATACAGGCTTTGCTTATCGTGTCGAAACATATAAAGATTAAATTTAAATTTGGTCGGAAATTCCCGGGTCACTACAGTACCTACCCGTTAAAGAAATTTCGTCCCGAAATTTGAGTGAGGTCGTCATGGCTAACTATAAAAATATTTTCATGACGAATATTAGTTGATAATTAGAGTTTTATCATTATTGGGTAATGTGGATAAAACAATTCGATTAATCGAAGAGTACGAATTAAGCTATCACAAAGGAGTGAAATGAATAAATGAAGTTTCGTTTTAACTTGTGACGTAGTCATGGTTGAATTTAGAAGATAAGGTGCGTCTTAAATTTTGACGTTGTCTTGGTTGAATTCCGGAAATTCAAGGGATTTCAAAGAAAAACTTCGAAATCTAAAAGATATGATTCTTCGGTAAATGAGGAAATTAGGATCTCTTTAATTAAATGCGATGATCTGCCTTGATTGCTCTGTCTGATATTTCCACTATAAATTTATCTTTTCCATTCCATTAGTTTCCACCACTTCTATACCTTCTTTCTCAGTTCATATATCTAAAAGATTATAATAATGCTTAATCCGGTTCTAATCCTTGTTCTTATTCTGACTATCGCAATGATCATTCTTCTTTTCCAACTCCCACCGGAAGAATCTGTTTATTTCTACTATGGTCTAGGGATTATTGTTTTTATAATTCTCCCGTGTCTTTATATTGCTATACGCACTGATATCCACAGTTTGTAATTTCGGTGGTGTTGTTGGGCTTTATATTTTTCTTATATTTCGGAGCTTCATGCTCTTGTTTTCTCTTCCCGACTTTAAATCAAGCGAATAATGGTCCAGAATTTGTAGATATAGAGTTCTAAATGATTATAATGTTCTAAGCAAGGTGGAACGTGATAGCACGATTTGATTTTCAAATTTATCAAAAATACAGATGATAGAACTATCAAGAATATATTCTTCTTGATATGTTCGGAGGTTAGGTAGAATGAAAGAGTTATGTAACATGACACATGATGATGGTATAATCTACTGTGAACCATCATCAGGTTTCATTAGAAACTCAGCATGACTTACTGTAATATAATCACGTTGATCAAGTGTCATTATATTATACTAATTCATGCATCAATTTCTTTACATTTCTCCAGAATTCATTCATAAATTAAACTTAGATTTTACAGAAGTTTCCAATATAATCAAACACAGGAAGCACGAAGAGGTATATAATTTCGGACGAGAATATTTATGAAAATATCCTCAGAAATATCGAAGATATTTATGATGATATTTTGGAATTTCTAAGTTCGATGGTTGATGAGGAAAAATTTTTCCGCAAGATCTTAACATGACTTTGGAGCAGGATATTCTCTAAAGATTTCATCGGATCCAGAATTACCTGGATTCTTTGAACATAGAGTTTGGTCCTTGTATTTGTCCTTGGTCTTCTTCATGGTTAGCTCAATCCGTTTTCCAGTTCCAACTTTTCTGAGCTTTTCCAACATACTATTCTTTATCATCAAACTTTCGATGATTAAGGTCGTTTTACGGTTGTCTATGGTTTCTGCTGCTTCATTCAGATTTTTTTTTTTCAACATTCAGAGTATTGATTTGTGACGGAGTGCTTTTCAGAATTTCATAATGAAAGATCATAATTCTAAGAGATAAACGTTATACATATAACTGTTGATGTAGATATGCTGTGAGTTTTCAAAGTACTGATTGCTGATTCTCGGTAACTGTTATGGCAGTTCTCTTTACAAGATGAGGATGAGTATATGATAGGGTTTCAATGAATAAATATAATGATTTGTCAGAGAGATTTAAACCAAGAAACAACAAGGTTGCTGGTACGTCTGCTGGTAATATGGTGAAATATAAAAGAATTCTCCGGTATCAAAAGGGTAATCGTATATATCAGGATTTATAGTAAGGCTACTTCGAATGAAAAGTCGAAGTTGACCTGCTGGAGCTGTGACGAAATTGGCTACTTTGAAAAGGGATCGCAAGGTTATTTTTGCTAATAAATGTCAAAGGATCTGACGCGGCTACATGTTAAACTTTTACTCAGTTGCCGAGATTTTCTCAGGTGCATAACTATCTGCATAAATCTTTCCTTCCGTTAATGAAGTGCGGTTGATTCATCCTATAGATTGAGGTGTTTTCAAGAATCATGAAAGGTTTGAACGCAGATTGTAATCGTCAAGATACAAATGAGGTTTAAGATGAAATCAAGTGGCAAACTTGAAGAATTGTTTAGTTTCATATATTATAATCAATATTTTAATTCATTTTAATTGTCCAATGTTATTAGTCCACAGTCGATAGTCCACAGTTAACAGTATAATAATTTATATATAGTTTAATATTCGAATTAATTAATAAATATCGTGACCCGTGTACATGTCTCAGACTCGATCACAACTCAAAGTATATATATTATTTGAGAATCAACCTCAACCCTGTATAGAGAACTCGATCATTACTGCATATAGAGTGTCTATGGTGATTCCAAATAATATATATAGATGTGTCGATATGATATGTCAAAACTTTGTATACGTGTCCCGATATTTAAAGTGCGTAAAGTAAATACAGAAATTAAATGACGATAAATAAAATAACAGAAATTAAATAACGATAAATAAAATTGCGAGAATTAAAATTGCGATAAAATAAATTGCGATAAATAAAATGTAATATGGAATTAACAGTTAGCTAGGATTTTGTTAGCGTGGTTTCTTAACAAAATTTCATATTGTCAATTAGTCTGTTTCTAATCAATTTTTATTGTGTCCATTATTTCTTCATTATGCCACTTGTTGGATTCTGATAGATCAAAATCCAAATATGAAATTGAATTTGAATGAAAATAGTTATTCTTTGGTGAACGGATACGTAAATCGGTGGTTGTAAATAGGATAGTAAATGATCGTTGCATCAATTCCGAAGAATGTACAGTGTAACTTATTAATGTGATATCTAAATACTCCTCGGGTATTACCTACCCGTTAAAATATTTTCACCATTAACAGTTTGTACAAAAGAATTTTTAATTACAATCTTTATGAAAACATATATACGTATATATTTTCTTTAGATGTAATCATGAATTTAATGTGTTAATGTGATATTGATCTCATTTGATTTATCATTAGGGCAAGAATATATAATTTCTAAAACATTAGAGATTACATAATCGCCATGTCGAACGAAAATAAAATAGATAGAACGATACGTAGAACGATGATTATACTTGAGGTATAGAATGAGATGTCGAAGCTGGTGATGCGGATGTTGTTGTTGGTGGTACTAGTGTTGTTGGTGCTAAGGTTGGTGATGTGACTGGTGTTGGTGATACTGCTGGTGTTTGCAGACTGTGTACCGTGCTTTCTAAAGTTAACACTCGAGCTCGGAGTTCTTTAACTTCTTCTACTAACCCTGGTTGGTTATCAATGTGAGGTAGAGATTGGATATCTTTTCTAGTTCCATTAATGGTAGTCTCAAGACGAAAAATTCTGGCAAAAAGGGTATAAACGGTGTTGCGAACAGGTTCGCCAGTGAGCGGGTCGAGTACTCCAAGGTTAGGTGGTAGATTCGATTCATGATATGGAGTACCTTCTTCCCTTCTCCATAGAGTGAGTATGTCGCGAACCCACCCCCATTTTCTCCAGTAATCACGATAGTTGATTGATTGATGTGCTCCTGTCACGCTGTCTTCGGAGTCAGAGGAATTTGATCGATTCGTAGAGGCCATCTTACGCGATCTCAGGAAAGATTTTTGATATGAAGAGTTTAGTGATAGTAATTGATAGTTGGATGGTATTCTCAATGCATAATTTACATAGATATATATAGTACCAGGATCCCTTAAATTGAGGAGAAATTTACGAGAGATATCAGGCAAGGTCTACAGTAACAGATACGCCAAGATATGAATTGTCAGATACGCTAAGATATGAATTGTCAGATACGCTAAGATCTGAATTTTGTCTATACACTATTCATGCAGTCAATGCAGTAAAACGTGTCTAGACTAAGAATAATGAGTAGGTAATTTCCTAAGGATGATAAGCAGATGATTTTCGACACAGAATGATAAGCAAAACTTTGGACATGCAGACACGGTCGAAGTCCAGACTCACTAAAGCATCCTAACGACTTATCAGTTAGACACACTAATGCAGACCTGGTTCACTAAGACCACCGCTCTGATACCAACTGAAAGGACCCGTCCTAATCCATCCGGACGAAGTCCATATCGATTATAAACGATTCACAACAGTTGATTACATCGCGAGGTACTTGACCTCTATATGATACATTTTACAAACATTGCATTCGTTTTGAAAAGACAATCTTTAATTTCATCAGAAGTTGACAGACATGCATACCATTTCATAATATATCCAACTATAATTGACTTAATACTGATCTTGATAAACTCAACGACTCGAATGCAACGTATTTTGAAATATGTCATGAATGACTCCAAGTAATATCTTTAAAATGATCAAATGCACAGCGGGAGATTTCTTTCGTACCTGAGAATAAACATGCTTTCAAGTGTCAACCAAAAGGTTGGTGAGTTCATTAGTTTAACATAAATAATCATTTCATAATTTTAATAGACCACAAGATTTCATATTCCAAATTCTCATAAATAAACGTCCCATGCATAGAGACAAAAATATCATTCATATGGATTGAACATCTGGTAACTGACATTAACAATATGCATATAGAATATCCCCATCATTCCGGGATCCTCCTTCGGACATGATATAAATTTCGAAGTACTAAAGCATCCGGTACTTTGGATGGGGCTTGTTGGGCCCGATAGATCCATCTTTAGAGTTCGCGTCAATTAGGGTTTCTGTTCCCTAATTCTTAGATTACCAGACTATATAAAAAGGGGCATATTCGATTTCGATCATTCAACCATATAATGTCATTTTAATTACTTGTGTCTATTTTGTAAAACAGTTATAAATGTTGCGCATGTATTCTCAGTCCCAAAAATGTAAAGAGTAAAAGGGGATCAAAGAAACTCACATAATGTATTTTGTAGTAAAAATACATATAACTCTATTGAACAATGCAGGGTTGGCCTTGGATTCACGAACCTATATCATTTGTGTGTATATATTAATACACCTAATCGCAGTCGAATAAGTTTATATATATATATATATATATATATATATATATATATATATATATATATATATATATATATATTCTATTAATGTTATTATTTTTATATAAAATATATATTTATATTTCCTATATTTCTTTTATATATATACAAAAAAAAAAAAAACATTGTGTTATGTTATGTGTGTTAAAAATATATATATATTTATGTATTTCATTTGTTTATTCAAAACAGTAGTTTAAATTGTATTAAATTATTATTAGTAAGAAAGAAAAAAAATAATGTTAATACATTAATAATATACTTATGTTAATAATAACTCTATTAGTGACAATAATAATGATATTAATAATAATACTTGCAATCGAACAAAAATTTATATTATTCAGTGATATCATTTTTATATTAAAAAAAATTGTAGTCTTTATTATTTGTTTAAATATATACATTTCATATATCTTGCAGATATTAATATAGTTAAATTATGTAATTTAAATATATCTTTGTATATATAATCCTTAATTATATACGTATATTCATAACAACGTTAATAAAACTTTAGTAACAATAATATTAATACTTAACAATAACAATAATAATAATAATAATAATAATAATAATAATAATAATAATAATAATAATAATAATAATAATAATAATAATAATAATAATAATAATAATAATAATAATAATAACTACCTTAAAAGAATAAGTTCCAAAAAAATATAGCTGCCTTTGCCTAGGCTCGAACTCAAGACCTCATGCTTAACACTAGCACTCCTAACCAATGGTCTGCTTGTAGCTTTTCTGTTTTAAACCCACTGCCTTAAAGTATATAACATGGTTATCAGATTGTTTCCTTCAGCTCCTCCTATAAAAATAAAAAAAAATACTACAACCACAGATCGAACCCAAGACCTCTCGTTCGACGACCACATGTCTAACCATACCACCGTCTATTATTTTCTGTAATAACTCAACCATTAACAATGTTTTAACCCTTAACAGTCTTTTTCCTTCTTCTTCATTTTCTTAACTCCTACACTACGCATCATCATCTTCTTACATCTCCATTATCATCTTCATTTTCGTGATCATCATACCCAACATCACATATGATAATCAGCAGCCATCTATACAGGATCTTTGGCCAAATCAGGACGTAACCCAAATAAAAACATGGCAGCCCATTAACTAAAACACTGTGACATATACGGCCCAATTATAAAACGAACAGCAGCCCAAAAGCAAGTTTAAATGTCCCAGGTTCATCACGTTTGGAATTTCTATCAGGAAACCAGAATAATTGTTATGTAAACATCTTTACAGCTCAGCAAAACTATCTAGGATTCATTTTTCTTAAATTGTCCCACAATATTTTATCATTCCACCAAGCATCCCACTAATCACAAGTCTAAAAGGTGTAAGGTTTAAAAAAAAAAAATTAGTATGGCCTGCAGTATCTTGTCGACCACTATAGCAAAGCAATTGTTTATTGATTCTTTGTTAACTAACCCATCATGGAACGAAGTTGCAGTTGAGGCAATAAAGCACTTGGTAACAAAAGAGTATTTATATATTACTCCACTACTCGTCTTATAATATACATAAAAGGGATCGACCCACATGCAATTCTTTAACCATAGTGATATCAAGAAATGTAATACCTGTCTTCTTTATATAATAACTTGGGTGAGAACCCAAGTATCAACGCATAACCGGCAGGGACAAACGTAAAATAAAAAGGAGTTGCATCATTTATGTGTTTTGGATTGTTATAGTGATTATGGCGAGAGTTTTGATGATAGAGCTGCGGTGGTTTGGGTTTGTTGTGAAAGGTGACGATGTGGAGTTCACGAAGAAGAAAACCAAGAAGGAAAATGGTGATCAAGGTTGGTGGATTCTGGTTAGATCGAAAGACTTCGAGCAAGGTGGTTTTGGTTGTGTTTGATTTGATTCTTGAGTATGTTTTGATATCGACACAAAGAAGAAATATATAGTTGTAGGTTTCATGGAATGGTGGTTGATATGGGTTGTTTATGAGAGGAACATACTCGAAATAACAAGACCAGTATGTGAGGAAAGGAAACACAAAAAGATAGATGGTGATGAGTTAAGGAAATAACGAAATGGGTTTGCTTCCATATGCAATGTCGGCATATAGGTTTGTATATAAGAATTAGTTAGATTCGATAGAAAGTGGTAGACAGGTAGAATCAAACCAAGGAAGAAAGAACAAAAATATCAAAAGTGGAAAATGACTTCAAACGGAATTTGTTTGTATACTGAAATTAGTTCGATATATTAATACAATCAGAAAACAGAAACCAACTTCATAAAGTCTGATGTTGATATAAAAATAGATTCTGTAATATTTGATTGATATGTTGATTAAAATATAGATGTGTTAATAATATCTTAATAATAATAATACTTTCCATGTTATTAATAATTAATAACTATAATTACATTAATACTAATAATATTACAATATATAGTTTTGTATTTTATTTTACATTCTTAATTATAGTGTTTAAATTATATTATAGAATTTCAGTTTATTACTAAGACTTACATTTATATATACATATCCATGTAATAACATATACTGAATATTTATTATTTATACCTTACAATATAATAATAATTATTTATAGGACGTATATATAATAATATCACATACATATTTATATATATTCATATAATTGTAACTTAATTATTCTATTTATTATTTTTCATTTATAAGTCCAATTGATTAATTGTATTTTATTTATTCGAATTACTATATATACACTTATACTTATATTTACATACATATAATTATTTACAGACAATTGTTCGTGGATCCTCGGGAACAGTCAAAGGGCAATTGCATAAATGAAGACACTTCAAAATATATGAGATTCAACAATACAGGCTTTGCTTATCGTGTCGAAACATATAAAGATTAAATTTAAATTTGGTCGGAAATTCCCGGGTCACTACACCGGGTAATCTCTCCATTGTATATCGAATCTCAGATTAGGATGCAACGTGTGTTCAGGAATCGTTGGGTATTCTACAGGTGGATGCATCGGAAATACTATGAATTCATTAACAAACTGTAGCGGATCATAATAAGGTACATGTTGATCAGGCTGATGTTGTTGTTCCTGTTGTTGTTCTGGTTCAGGTTCATATTGCATTTCTGGTTCTGGTTCTGGAGCTGGAGCAGGTCGTCTAGATGATGATGATGATGAACCTCCAGTATCGGCTCTCTGCAAAACACATTAAACATAAAATTTGTGCATCCAAATATGCATTAGTGTTAGCAAAATAACAATTTAAAACAATCATAATAACATGTTAAATCAAACTTAAACTTATATGCATTTTCATAATTTTTACAATTCTATACTTTTTCAAATAAGCACATATGAAAATGTAGACAAAGTTCATAAGCATTTTACTCAAATAACATGTCAAAATAGTCATTACTAACAATTAAACAAGTCTCAAATGGCAATTATATCAAATTAATCAAGTTCATGAATTTTGCACCTAAAAAGTCCACTTTAATCTCCAAAAATCATGTTTAGGATCAATGTTTGGATCATTTAACTATCTAAACATGTTACACTACTCAATTTAGCAATAATTCATGACAAAAATCGGCCATAACCTGTTTATATCAAAAAGCCCCAAATTGCTCAAGAACACAAACCCTAGATTTCTAAAAATTTCGAAGTTTTTGATTTCAAATCATGTTAAATAGCATCAATCTAGGTTATATATGCATAAAATACTAACAATTTAACACTAATTTCAATAGAAATTAACAAAATTGCATTAGGTAAAATATTGGTAATTATCACAAAAACTAGAAAATTTATGAGTTTAGGGGTGTAATTTTCACCTTCTTTGAAAAGCTTCTGAACAATTTCATGATTAGAGCGAGAAATTTGACGAATTACGGTGAAAAATTGCGAATTTTAGAGGTGATTTGGGAGTAGGTTCGTATATGTGTGTGTGTTTATTGTGAAGATAGAACAGCGAACTGTTCTTGTATCAGGCCTGATTTCCAGCCTCATGCGATCGCATGAGGTTGGAGTGTAAACCCCATGCGATCGCAAGGGGGTCCGGGTACAGTGACTTTGACTTTTTTTTTTAAATAAAACCTTATAACTTATAAAACATATAATTAATAAAATTTTAAAAATTTGTTTCTTTTTAGGATGAGGGCGTTTCGGATCGTTGTCCTAGTCCGTCCCTCGACAAAATTTTAAAATTCGTCAATTCAAAGCGCAGTTTTAAAAGTAAAGATTTTTGGGTTTTTTAAATATTTTTGGCATACTTTAATTTAATAAGATTAAAAATAATGATAATAAAAGTTCTCGTCCCTCCCTCGGGTAAAGCAATTTCGGTTCAACGACCTAGTCTTCAACTTACGACGAATTTTAAAAATTATATTTTTAACTTAGCGAAATAAAGTAAATTTTTGTTTTTAAATTCACACCAAACTTAAATTTAAAATGCATAACATTAAAAATTAAAAATTAATATTAAAAATTCACACCAAACTTAAATTATATTTTTGTTTTTATACATACAAACTTATATTAAAAATATTAATTTTCCAAATATTTACAAACTTAAATATATTGATTTTAAAAAATTTAAAATATTAATTTAATATTTATATATTAATTTTAAAAACAAAGTAAAAATAAAATTAAAAATCTTTTTGGTCTTTTATCCCACTTTAATCAATCAAATATTATCAAAAATATACGCCCCTCTTTTCGGTAAAGTAATTTCGGCTGTATTACCTAGTTTTACTCCTGACGAATTTCTGAAATATTTTGGGTTGATTGATTAAAGGTATTTATATCTTAAGAATAAACGGTAAATTTCGCAGTGATGTAATAAATTTTTGTATGATATCAATAATTTCGGTTACGCATACCTAATTTTATCGAATACCAATTTAATACTTTATAGTGAACAAATTAGCGTTTATTATCAAAAGGTTAAAAATAAAAATAAAAATAAAAACTGTACATACTTACCTGTGAGATAGATTTCTTAGTGATATGCTCTAGCCCACTCATAAGATAGTCGGACTAATTGGTTTTCCATAGCTATAAAGGCGTAACCTCGAGCATTCAATGTTTTTTCTTCTAAACATATGAATGGTCCATCTCTGCATAAAGTAACGAATTCGGTATTTGAATAGGTTTGATTATTTGAACATTTACCTTCGTGTGACCATTTTCCGTATTTGTGACATCTTTCAAGGTGTCGTGCTCTTCTTTTCGCTACGGATTTTGATTTTCCTTTACCAAATTGTAACTTATTATTTTTGTTCCTGGATTCTTTTCTTACTCCGTCCAATTTACCTCTGATTAATGATACCAATTCACTTGGAAGGGTGTCATTATTACGTTTAGTGATCAAAGCGTGTAGCATTAGACCATGGTTTAATTCACAGGAAGTCTTCATCTCGTAAAACCTAAAAAAAAAAAAATTCAGAATGGGGGGAGAAGACTAGTTCTTTAGGGTTTGCTAGGGAAAGACCATTCGGGTTCCATTTTCGAGAACTACACGAAAACAGAAAATCTAACTCTAACAGAAATACATATTACCCTAAAAAGATTCGAACCTCCCCACACTTAGTTAGCTGTGGTGTTAAAATTGTGATTAACTTCGTTGTCAACTTCCATCGGATCATGTACGTAATGTTTAACTCTGTGATCATTAACTTTATATTCAATCCCATTTGAATTTATTAACTCTATTGTTCCGTATGGGAAAACTCTTTTGACTATAAATGGTCCAGACCATCTTGATTTCAATTTTCCAGAAAATAGCTTGAATCGTGAATTGAAAAGAAGAACTCTGTCTCCTTCTTTAAATTCTTTTGAACTTCTGATTCTTTTATCATGCCATTTCTTCGTTCTTTCCTTATAGATTAACGAATTTTCGTATGCTTCATGTCTTAATTCTTCTAATTCGTTTAATTGACTTAATCGTAGACGTCCGGCTTCATGTAAATCCAGATTACATGTCTTCAAAGCCCAAAATGATCTGTGTTCAATTTCTACTGGAAGATGACATGCTTTTCCGTAAACGAGTTTAAAAGGTGTGGTTCCAATTGGAGTTTTGTAGGCTGTTCTAAAAGCCCAGAGTGCATCCTCCAATTTAATGGACCATTCCTTCGGATTTGATCCTACTGTTTTCTCTAGAATACGTTTTAAAGCTCGGTTGGTATTTTCAACTTGTCCACTTGTCTGTGGATGATATGTGGTGGAGATTTTATGAGTTACTCCATATCTTTTGAGAACTTTCTCAAGTTGATTATTACAAAAATGAGTACCCCGATCACTTATTAAAGCTTTCGGTGTTCCAAATCTTTCAAAAAGACGTTTTAAAAAGTTGACTACAACTCGTGCATCGTTAGTTGGGAGAGCTTGTGCTTCCGCCCATTTAGATACATAATCAATGACAACGAGAATGTAGAGATTATTATGAGATTTTGGAAATGGACCCATAAAGTCAATACCCCAAATGTCAAATACTTCACATACTTGAATGATATTTTGTGGCATTTCATCACGTTGACTTATTTTTCCGGCCCTTTGACAAGCATCACAGGATTTGCAAAGAAGGTGTGCGTCTTTGAAAATTGTAGGCCAATAGAATCCAGCATCGTAAACTTTTCTTGCTGTTAGTTGAGGCCCATAATGCCCTCCTGTTGGTCCTGTGTAACAATGGTTTAAAATTTTACTAGCTTCATCTCCGAATACACATCGGCGTATTATTCCATCGGGACAACTTTTAAACAAATGTGGATCTTCCCAGAAATAGTGTTTTATTTCACTAAAGAATTTCTTTCGTTTTTGGTACGATAATCCTTTTTCAACGAATCCACATACTAAGTAGTTTGCATAGTCTGCAAACCATGGAATTTCATTATAATCTATCTTCAATAGATATTCATCAGGAAAGTTGTCTTGTATGGCCGATTCATTTAGAACTTCTAATTCGGGATTTTCAAGACGAGAAAGATGATCAGCGACGAGATTTTCTGCTCCCTTTTTATCTCGGATTTCAATATCAAACTCTTGTAAGAGTAAGATCCAACGGATTAATCGTGGTTTAGCATCTTGTTTCGAAAATAGGTATCTAAGAGCAGAATGGTCGGTATAGACCACCGTTTTAGCTAGAACGAGATATGAACGAAATTTTTCAAAAGCAAAGACAATAGCAAGGAGTTCTTTTTCAGTAGTTGTGTAATTCGTTTGTGCTCCTTGTAACATCTTACTAGCATAATATATAGGTTGAAATCGTTTTTCAATCCTTTGTCCTAAAACGGCCCCCATTGCAAAATCACTTGCATCGCACATTAGTTCAAATGGTAGATTCCAATTTTGGAGTTATCATAATCGGCGCATTAGTGAGTTTTTCTTTAAGAATATTAAAAGATTTGATACATTCATCCGAAAAGATGAATGGAGCATCCTTTTCTAGGAGTTTATTCATAGGAGTGGCAATTTTAGAAAATTCTTTTATGAAACGTCGGTAAAAACCGGCATGCCCTAGAAAACTCCTAACTCCTCTAACATTGGTGGGATGTGGAAGTTTAGCAATTACATCTACTTTAGCTCTATCCACTTCAATTCCTTCTTTTGAAATTTTATGTCCAAGAACAATGCCTTCTTTAACCATGAAATGGCATTTCTCCCAATTAAGTACTAGATTTGATTGTTCGCATCTAATAAGCATTCGTTCAAGATTAACTAGACATGATTCAAATGTATTACCGAAGACTGAAAAATCATCCATGAAAACTTCCATGCATTCTTCTATCATGTCGTGAAAAATCGCCATCATGCACCTTTGAAAGGTTGCAGGGGCGTTGCAAAGTCCAAATGGCATGCGTTTGTAAGCAAAAGTACCATAAGGGCACGTGAATGTGGTTTTCTCTTGGTCCTCGGGTGCTATTGGAATTTGAAAATATCTGGAAAAACCATCAAGAAAACAATAGTAACTATTTCCGGCTAATCTTTCCAACATTTGATCAATGAAAGGTAAGGGAAAGTGATCTTTTCTGGTGGCGTCATTTAATTTTCTATAATCTATACAAATATGCCATCCTGTTATAGTCCTAGTAGGAATAAGCTCATTTTTCTCATTTGTAATTGATGTGATTGCAGAGTGGTATAAAAATACTATTAAATTTTAGCAGGAAATACTATTAAATACGATACATTTTTACACAAGATATTTATTTATTTATAGAATGGATATACTTAAACCTTGCTACAACACTTATAGGCAGTGTACCTAATCGTACAGTAGTGTAGTTTTTAGTAAGTCCGGTTCGTTCCACAGGGAATCTTTTTAAACAAAGCTTAACGCTATATTAGTTTACTTTTATAAAAATACAAATATATATATAAGTAATATTATTATTATAAAGGGGGGTTTTTACCGTTTAATAACCGGTTTGTCGATTTTAAAACTTTAGTCGCAGTTAAAACCAAATGTAAAATATTAAAAATAAATACAAGACTTAATTTAAAGCGTAAAGTAAATAACGATAATGAAATTGCGAATAATAAAAGTGCGATAAAATAAACTTGCGATAATTAAAAAGTACGATAATTAAAAGTGCAATTAAATACAATAACAATAAAAATGCGATAATTAGAAGTGCAATTAAATATAAAATAAAGGAAATTAAATATGAAATAAAAGAATTATGCTTATTTAAACTTCCGTAATCATGATGTTTGACGTGTTGATTTTAGTTTTATGCCCATGGGTTAATTGTCCTTTGTCCTGGATTATTTAATATGTCCATACGGATTTGTCCATAATAGTCCATCAGTCATAAATATAAAGAGCGAAAGCCTTCGTCAAATTATTCTTATTCCCGAAGTCAAATATTCCAACTAATTGGGGATTCGAATTGTAACAAGGTTTTAATACTTTGTTTAATGAATATACCAGGTTATCGACTGCGTGTAAACCAAGGTTTTACTACTTTGTTAACAATTACACCAATTACCCTTGAATGTAATTCACCCCTGTTTCAATAAGTCTATTAACTATTAATCCAGTTCCGTGTCCGGTAAAATGAATAATTATTGGTATTTATAGATATCCCGCCCACCGTACCCAGTCAAGCGTATGTGGTTATATATAAATACGTCAAATTATAAGTTTGTATATTAAATTAACAAGGTATTGTTTAGTTAATATAAAACCCATTAATAGCCCATAGTCTAATTTCTACAAGTGTCGTTCTTTTATCCAAACCCCAATTATGGTACAAAGCCCAATTACCCAATTTTAGTAATTAGCCCAACATCATGATTACTTTGGATTAAATAAGCATAATAATAACTTAGCTACAAGACATTAATATAAAAAGGTTGAACATAACTTACAATGATTAAAAATAGCGTAGCGTTACACGGACAGAACTTTGACTTACACCCTTACAACATTCGCTAACATACCCTTATTATTAGGATTAAAATTAAAATTAAAATTAAAATTAAAATATAAATATAAATATATACGATATAGATAGAGAGATGGATATATGATGGATGAAAAAATGCTCAGAATTCGGTTGCTTTTATAGGGACTTTCAGAGTTTGGGCCTCCGCGACTCGCGGCCCTTTTGGCCTTCAAACTCCGCGAGTCGCGGAGTTTGCTTTTACAGCTCACACGAGTTTGGCTCTTTGTTTACCGACGGTTTTAAATATTTATATAATATATAAATAATTATAAGAATTATTTAAATATTATATTATATTTATGTGCATAGTTGACTTGTAATTTTTAGTCCGTTGCGTCGAGCGTTGAGAGTTGACTCTGGTCCCGGTTCCGGATTTTCGAACGTCCTTGCGTACAATTTAATATCTTGAACTTTGCGTTTTGAATCTTGTACTCCTGTAATTTCGAGACGTTTCTTATCAATAATTGGAACCTCTTTGATTGTATTTTGTACTTTTGAGCTTTTTGATCGTTTACGTCTTCAATTCGTCGAATCTGTCTTTTGTCTTCACCTTTTATTATTTAAACGAATATCACTTGTAAATAGAACAATTGCAACTAAAAGCTTGTCTTTCTTGAGGAATAATGCTATGAAATATATGTTCGTTTTTAGCATTATCAAATATTCCCACACTTGAGCGTTGCTTGTCCTCAAGCAATACCGTCTTGAAATACTAGAATCACTTCTTTATTCTTCACACTTTATACATCAGTGATTTCTTTACGGCGGTATAAACAATGGTAGTAACGATATGGTTTACAGTCCCACATGACTATAAAAATTTAGATCCATTAAGGAAATTGGATCTTTATGAAAACATTTGATCTTTTGAAAATTAAATCTAGTTTTTACCCTAGATAAGTTTTCCGGAATAACCCTTTACCGGTGTTTGCAAAATATTTTTGTGGGTTTGGTGGGTTTCAGATTTGAAAATTTTAGCTCAAAACTTATGGTTTTGTGTCACCCACTTGCTAACCTTGTATTTGGAAAGCAACACGTCCAGTTTACTTGTCCCGTATATTACCTTTAGGTAAACTACCGTCCGGTTGTAAAGGAAAGCGTTGAACAAGCAACTGTTAAGGCAATGTCTAATGACATGCATTTGATTATGGTCTATAACGTGTCGGACGCAATTACTATCCTTGGTAGGAGCAATAGTAAAGCTCACCTTTATGATTTTTCGGTCTGGCACAAGGTCCTGTCTTTGACCATGCTATGCAACCACCGTTCTTACGGTTGACACCCGATTTAGTTCAGGTGACCTAATGAATTCCAGGTGAATTCCTAGGATTTTATGTTCAATGGTAATGAACGCATTGAAAATAGGGTTTTCAGAAAACAAATCGGTTTGTAATTTTGATCAAAATATTTTCTCATTCAAGCTCGAGTTTAGATATCATTGAATTCCATGAGTTTGAATTCTCAATCTTTAAGGTCAATCTCAAGGATTGAGTAATATCAGTCTTAAAAGCTGATTTTTAATCTTTAAGGAGATTATCCTTTCTGGAGATCTGATTCATTAGTCTTATCCAGCTAATTTGCATGGTGCCCCCCATTGTATGAGATAAATCCTTCTCATGGTTAGGATAAATCTGACCACTTGGCGACCCTGTTTAATGCTGAGGTCCGTGGATTTCCTGCTGATTTTAGTGATGACTTTTCTAGGTTTTTCGTCAACCTACAGCTGGTCTGGACGACAACTTCATGACCTAAATCAAGAAGCGCGTGTCTTTTTCTGGAAGACTTTACTTCCTTTTAATGATGGAATTGATTCATCGTGTAGATCCATCTCTTCTTTTCTTTCATCGGGTAAAACAGTTTAGTTTAGTCCAAAGCAAAAGTATTTTCAGTTATTTGTTACAGATATATGTGACATATGTTTAAGATAACTTGGTAAATTTTCCCACACTTGGCTTTTATTTTCCTTTTTATCGTCTTCTATTCCATTTTAAATGAATTTTAACATTTTCGTTTGTTTCTCAATTTATGTCCTTTCTGAGGTAACAATAATTTCGGTGTTAAAACCTAGTTTTATTGTTCATAAATATGTATAAACATGATTTTGAGTTCATTTAATTGAAAATTTTTAAAAATTTTACTAGAATTGGGTAGTCAGTATATAAGACTAGGGCTGTTCTTTATTATCAGAGAGCACTAGATTCTAATACAACTACTGCTTTACTAGTATTTTTAATGGTAACCAAGTGTATAAAGTAAAAAATTTTAAAATCCGAAAGAATTTAACCCCTTCCCACACTTAAGATCTTGCAATGCCCTCATTTGCAAGAAATCAGTAACAATTTAAATTATTGAGGGTGATTTGTGTGAAATTGATTAAATTTTACCAAAGTTTCCAAACATATTGGCGTTTGTTTGCTAAATGATAAATGGTGCACATCATTTGTTCATTCCGTCTTGTTGTTATTTCACATATATTTTGCATCTTGTCGTCAAAATTAGTTGCTTTTGCTGAACTTAATGCCAGTCTTTGAAAATGCGTTGTCTTACCCTGTTGTATATAAGATAAACTGCAAACATATACACATATTTTTGAAGTTTGGTATATTACCCCACATTCAAAAATTATTAAAATCTAAGAATAAAAGTTAGAAAATTATAAAAACTATTACAATATTAACATAAGTATTAAACGTATCAATATTAAAAATTACAAAATAAATAAAACTAAGTAGACTAGGGATGATACTGGTACCAATAGGGGTTCCAAGCATAACCATAGGTGCTATAGAATGCTTCGGCAGGGTTATACGTAGGATACGGTGGTTGCATCTCTATAGACCAGGGAGGGAAGATGGGTTTTGGTGTAGGAATATAGTTTCTACCTATATGTTGGCAATGAGCTATAATTTGGTTTTGATGAACTTGCCAATCTTCAAATGCTCTCTGTCTAGCATTTTCGTACTCCTGTGAAGCTATAAACCTTTGCATTTCTTGCATTTCATTTCCCCCCTCCTACATTACCTTGCTGTTGGTTTCTCTCAACCTGTGGATGTCTACCATGGTATTGTATTGCGGCGTTATTTCGCCTCTTCAAAACTTTCGCACCATGGTATACATTTAAACCTATAGTATCGCGGGGTTCTGGTTCTTCGACTAATAATCCCCCCCGACTTATATCCACACCGAGATATTCAGCAATCAAAGTAATAAAAATACCACCTCCTATTATGCTATGCGGTCTCATCCCCCTAACCATAGCTGATAAATAATAACCCACATAATAAGGTATACTTACAGCGCTTTGTGGGTCTCGAATACACATATGGTAAAACAAATCCTGTTCATTTACCTTTTCCTTGTTCTTACCTCTTTGTGTAATCGAATTAGCTAAAAACCTATGAATCACTCTTAATTCCGCTCTATCTATATCCAAATAAGAGTAATTTCACCCTTTGAATCGGTGATGGCTTGTCATTTGACTCCATACACCGTGTGTATCAAAATTTTCATCTATCTTTCTACCATTTAGTATCAACCCTCTACAATCGGCAGATGCTAACTCCTCAGGCGTATATATGCGTAAAGCCTAAGCCATGTCTAGTAAAGACATGTGGCGCATCGAACCTCCTAACAAAAATCTAATAAAAGATCGATCAGTTAAACTAGCTACCCGATCATTTAATTCTATACTACACAACAATTCTTCACACCATACTTTATATACAGGTCTACGCATGGTGAATAAACGTACCCAGTCATTAAAAGTAGAATTACCATACCTCTGTACAAGTAATTCCCTAATTGGCCCGGCCAATTCTACAGCTTCTAAGGGTCCCCATTCTATGACCCTAGGTACCTCAACAACTTTAGAATGAAGAGTATGCAACCCCCTTTGATATTTTGGATAATCTATCCAAAGTCTGTCAAATCTCAGGTTCGGGTGCAAATCTTCCAAGTACATATCAGAAAAGGTCATGACTGGATGAGGTATATCTTGCTTGTAGTAGTTATCCACCTCCTGTTGTTCCGCATTCTCAGCAGGAGCATTGCGAGCTTGGGATGAAGATTCACCCCTTTCAGTCTGCAAAACACATCAAACACAATTTTTGTGCATCCAAATATGCATTAGTGTCAGCAAAATCATCAATCAAAATAATTACAATGACATGATCAATTTATATCAAACTTAAGCTTATTTTCACATTTTTATCAAATCTACACTTTTTCAAATAAGCATATACGAAAATGTTCGCCAAGTTCATAAGCATTCAACTCAAATAACATGTCAAAATAATCATTACTAGCAATTAAACAAGTTTCAAATGGCATTATCTTTCAAAAATCAAGTTCATGAATTTTAGACTTGAAAAAGTCCACTTTAATTCTCAAAATCATGTTTAGGCTCAAAGTTTGGATCATTTAACTACCTAAACATGTTACACTACTTAATTTAGCAACAATTCATGACAAAAATCGGCCATAACCTGTTTATATCAAAAAGCCCCAAATTTGCTCAAGAACACAAACCCTAGATTACTCAAAATTTGAAGTTTAAGGCTTCTAATCATGTTAAATAGCATCAATCTAGGTTATACAAGCATAATACATAAACAATTTAAGCCTAATTACACTAAAAAGCATCAAAATCAAATTGGGGAAAAAATTGCTCAAGAACACTAATTTTCGGATTAAATGGTGTTTAGGTGTAGAAATTTACCATTTTTCTTGAGTAATTCCTTGATAGCATCCTTCTCAACATGATTTTAGTAAAAGATTTGGTGATTAACGGTTAAAAATTGTGATTTTGGGGGTGTTTTTGGGGTTTTTTCGCGCAGTCTTTTTGCTGTGTTTTGTGTTGTGGGTTGGACTGAGCTGTTCTTTGCGTTTTATTTTTTTTTTCTGTATTTCGGTCCTCCCGCGACTTGCGGTGTTTGGACCCTTCAAGCTCCGCGAGTCGCGGAGTTTGTTTTTTTTTTTTTTTAACATCTTATATTAATTAAAACAATTAAGTAATTAATTTTAAAATTTTGTTTCCCTTGTTATTTAGGCAAGGTCGTTTCGGATCGATGTCCTAGTCCGTCCTTCGACAAAATTTTAAAATTTGTCTTTTTGTAGCGATTGTTTTAAAAGCTAAGATTTTTGGGTTTTTTTAATGTTTTTGGCATACTTTAATTCAATAAGATTAAAAATAATGATATTAAAAGTTCTCGTCCCTCCATCGGATAAAGCAATTTCGGTTCAAAGACCTAGTCTTCAACTTACGACAAATTTGAAAAATCATATTTTTAACTTAATGAGATAAAGTAAATTTTTGTTTTTAAATTCACACAATTTAAATATAAAATTCAAAATTAATATTAAAAATTCACACCAAACTTTAAAATTTGAAATGCATAAAATTAAAAATTCATATTTTAAAAATTAAAAATTCACACCAAACTTAATTTAAAAAAAATCATATTATAAATTCACACCAAACTTATATTAATTTTTCAAATATTTATAATTTTAAAAATATTGTTTTTACAAAGTTTACAATATTAATTTAAGATTTATATATTAATTTTAAAAACATGGTAAAAATAAAATTAAATTTTTTTTTTTTTTTTGGCTTTTTATCCCACTTTAATCAATCAAATATTATCAAAAATATACGCCCCTCTTTTCGGTAAAGTAATTTCGGTTCCAAGACCTAATTTAACTCATGACGAATTTTTGAAATATTTTGGGTTGATTGATTAAAGATATTTATACCTTAAGAATAAACGTTAAATTTCGCAGTGATTTAATAAATTTTTGAATGATATCAATAATTTCGGTCGCCAAACCTAATTTTATTCAATACCAATTTAATACTTTATAGCGAACAAATTAGCGTTTAATATCAAAAGGTTAAAAATAAAAAAAAATAAAATAAAAACTGTACAAACATACCTGTGAAATAGATTTCTTAGTTATATGATCTATCCCATTCATAAGATAGTCGGTTTAATTGGTTTTCCATGGCTACATAGGCGTAACCTCGAGCATTCAGTGTTTTTTCTTCTAAACATACGAACGATCCGTCTCTGCATAAAGTAACAAATTCGGTGTTTGAATAGGTTTGATTATTTGAACATTTACCTCCATGTGACCATTTTCCGTATTTGTGACATCTTTCTAGGTGTCGTGCTCTTCTTTTCGCTGCGGATTTTGATTTTCCTTTACCAAATTGTAACTTATTATCTTCGCATCTGGATTCTTTTCTTACTCCGTCCATTCTTTCTCTGATTACTGATACTATTTCACTCGGTAGTGTGTCATTATTACGTTTAGTGATCAAAGCGTGTAGCATTAGACCATGGTTTAGTTCACAGGCAGTCTTCATTTCCTAAAAAAAATAAAAATTCAGAATGGGGGGAGAAGACTAGTTCTTTAGGGTCTGCTAGGGAAAGACCATTCGGGTTCCATTTTCGAGAACTACACGAAAACAGACAATCTAACTCTAACAGAAATACATAAACCCCTTTAAAGACTTGATTCTCCCCAAAATAGTTAGCTGTGGTGTCGAAATTGTGATTAACTTCGTTGTCGACTTCCATCGGACCATCTATGTAGTGTTTAACTCTGTGACCATTAACTTTAAATTCAATCCCATTTGAATTTATTAATTCTATCGTTCCGTATGGGAAAACTCTTTTGACTATGAATGGTCCAGACCATCTTGATTTCAATTTTCCAGGAAATAGCTTGAATCGTGAATTGAAAAGAAGAACTCCGTCTCCTTCTTTAAATTCTTTTGAACTTCTGATTCTTTTATCATGCCATTTCTTCGTTCTTTCTTTATAGATTAACGAATTTTCGTATGCTTCATGTCTTAATTCTTCTAATTCATTTAGTTGACTTAATCGTAGACGTCCAGCTTCATGTATATCAAGATTACATGTCTTCAAAGCCCAAAATGCTTTGTGTTCAATTTCTACTGGAAGATGACATGCTTTTCCATAAACAAGTCTAAAAGGTGTGGTTCCAATTGGAGTTTTGTAGGCTGTTCTAAAAGCCCAGAGTGCATCCTCCAATTTAATGGACCATTCCTTCGGATTTGATCCTACGGTTTTCTCTAGAATACATTTTAAAGCTCGGTTGGTATTTTCAACTTGTCCACTTGTTTGTGGATGATATGCGGTGGAGATTTTATGAGTTACTCCATATCTTTTAAGAACTTTCTCAAGTTGATTATTACAAAAATGAGTACCCCGATCACTTATTAAAGCTTTCGGTGTTCCAAACCTTGCAAAAAGACGTTTTAAAAAGTTGACTACAATTCGTGCATCGTTAGTTGGGAGAGCTTGTGCTTCCGCCCATTTAGATACATAATCAATGGCTACGAGTATATATAGATTATTATGAGATTTTGGAAATGGACCCATAAAGTCAATACCCCAAATGTCAAATACTTCACATACTTGTATGACATTTTGTGGCATTTCATCACGTTGACTTATTTTTCCGGCCCTTTGACAAGCATCACAAGATTTGCAAAGAAGGTGTGCGTCTTTGTAAATTGTAGGCCAATAGAATCCAGCATCATAAACTTTTCTTGCTGTTATTTGAGGCCCATAATGCCCTCCTGTTGGTCCTGTCTGACAATGGTTTAAAATTTTACTAGCTTCATCTCTAAATACACATCGGCGTATTATTCCATCGGGACAACTTTTAAACAGATGTGGATCTTCCCAAAAATAGTGTTTTATATCACTGAAGAATTTCTTTCGTTTTTGGTACGATAATCCTTTTTCAAGGAATCCACAAACTAAGTAGTTTGCATAGTCTGCAAACCATGGGATTTCATTATAATCTATCTTCAATAGATATTCATCAGGAAAGTTGTCTTGTATGGCCGATTCATTTAGAACTTCTAATTCGGGATTTTCAAGACGAGAAAGGTGATCAGCGGCGAGATTTTCTGCTCCTCTTTTATCTCGGATTTCAATATCAAACTCTTGTAAGAGTAAGATCCAACGGATTAATCGTGGTTTAGCATCTTGTTTCGAAAATAGGTATCTAAGAGCAGAATGGTCGGTATAGACCACCGTTTTAGCTAGAACGAGATATGAACGAAATTTTTCAAAAGCAAAGACAATAGCAAGGAGTTCTTTTTCAGTAGTTGTATAGTTCGTTTGTGCTCCTTGTAACGTCTTACTAGCATAATATATAGGTTGAAATCGTTTTTCAATCCTTTGTCCTAAAACGGCTCCCATTGCAAAATCACTTGCATCGCACATTAGTTCAAATGGTAGATTCCAATTTGGTGTTATCATGATCGGCGCATTAGTGAGTTTTTCTTTAAGAATATTAAAAGATTTGATACACTCATCTGAAAAGATGAATGGAGCATCTTTTTCTAGGAGTTTATTCATAGGAGTGGCAATTTTAGAAAAATCTTTTATGAAACGTCGGTAAAAACCGGCATGCCCTAGAAAACTCCTAACTCCTCTAACATTGGTGGGATGTGGAAGTTTAGCAATTACATCTACTTTAGCTCTATCCACTTCAATTCCTTCTTTTGAAATTTTATGTCCAAGAACGATGCCTTCTTTAACCATGAAATGGCATTTCTCCCAATTAAGTACTAGATTTGATTGTTCGCATCTAATAAGCATTCGTTCAAGATTAGCTAGACATGTTTCATATGTATCAACGAAGACTGAAAAGTCATCCATGAAAACTTCCATGCATTCTTCTATCATGTCATGAAAAATCGCCATCATACACCTTTGAAAGGTTGCAGGGGCGTTGCAAAGTCCAAATGGCATGCGTTTGTAAGCAAAAGTACCATAAGGGCACGTGAATGTGGTTTTCTCTTGGTCTTCGGGCCATATAGAAAACAATAGTAACTATTTTCGGCTAATCTTTCCAACATTTGATCTATGAAAGGTAAGTGAAAGTGATCTTTTCTGGTGGCGTCATTTAATTTTCTATAATCAATACATACACGCCATCCTGTTACAGTCCTAGTAGGAATAAGCTCATTTTTCTCATTTGTAATGACAGTCATGCCACCCTTCTTAGGCACACATTGAACTGGGCTTACCCATGGACTATCAGAAATTGGATAAATTAGACCTGCATCTAGCAGTTTAATAATCTCTTTCTTAACTACATCTTGCATATTAGGATTTAGTCTTCGTTGGCGTTGCACATACGTTTTATGACCTTCTTCCATTAGGATTTTATGTGTGCAATACGAAGGACTTATTCCTTTAATATCATGAATCTTCCATGCAATGGCTGGTTTATGAGCTTTCAACACAGAAATGAGTTGTGATTTCTCATTTTCAGTAAGAGAAGACGATATTATTACAGGTAATTCAGATTCACCATGTAAATAAGCGTATTCCAAATGGTTTGGAAGTGGCTTTAACTCAAATTTCGGAGGTTCTTCTATCGATAATTTATATCGATATCTGTCTTCTTCTTTTAGCATTTGAATTTCTTCTGTTGTTGGTTCATATCCATTAGCTATAAGTGTAGCTAACATTTCAGCTTCATCAATTGGTTCATTACCTTCTCCTAAAGAACATTCTCCTGTTCCTTGTAATTCTAGAAATTCTTCTAATAATTCTGCATGTGCATCTATAGTTTGAATATAATAACATGTATCATCTGCAGATTGTGGTTGTTGCATTGCTCTATCAACTGAAAAGGTAACACTCTCATCCTCTATACTTAGGGTCAGTTTCTTACCGAACACGTCTATCATTGCTTTAGCCGTGTTTAAGAATGGTCTTCCTAATATGAGAGGAACTTGAGAATCTTCTTCCATGTCCAAAACAACAAAATCTACTGGAAATACTAAAGTACCAACTTTAACTAGCATGTTCTCCATTATCCCTCTAGGATATTTTATTGATCTATCGGCTAGTTGTATGCTTATTCTGGTTGGTTTCAATTCACCAAGGTCTAGTTTAGCGTATAGTGAATACGGCATTAGATTTATACTAGCACCTAAGTCTGCCAATGCTTCTATTGAACTAAGACTACCCAGAAAACATGGAATTGTGAAACTTCCTGGATCAGATAGTTTTTCTGGTATCTTATTCAACAGCACTGCTGAACAATTAGCATTCATGGTAACAGCCGAGAGTTCTTCCATTTTCTTTCTATTCGTGATTAGATCTTTCAAGAATTTAGCATATCTAGGCATTCCTGAAATCACATCAATGAAAGGAAGATTTACATTCTTCTGTTTAAACATATCCAAGAATTTGGATTGCTCGGCTTCAAGTTTCTTTTTCTTCATTTTACTCGGGTAAGGAAGTGGTGGTTGGTATGGTTTAACATAAGGTTTATCCTTAGCTGTGTTATCTTCATTAACCTTTTCAACTACCGGTTCTTTTTCCTTATCTTGATCAGGTTGTGGTTCTTGTGGAGTAGGAATAGCTTCATCAGAAGTTACAGGTATTTCAAGTGGTTTAAGTGTTGTACCACTTCTTGTGGTAATGGCTTTAGCTGTTTCATTCCGGGGGTTAGCGTTTGTATCACTAGGTAGACTTTCCGATTTTCTTTCACCTATTAACCTTGCTAGGTTACTTACTTCTTGTTCCAGATTTTGAATAGAAGCTTGTTGATTTCTAAATGCTTGAGCATTTTGTTCATTGGTTTGTTTTTGAGATGTGAAAAACTGCGTTTGAGTTTCAACTAGCTTCGTCATCATATCTTCTAAATTCGGCTTTTTATCATCGGTTTGTTGTGGTGGTTTGTTTTGAAAATTAGGTCTTTGCTGATTGTAATTATTATTGGATACTTGTTGATTGCTAGGACCTTGTTGGTTGTTGTATGGAATATTTCGGTTATAACTCTGGTTTTGATTGTAAATCGGTCTTGGCGGTTGATAATTATTCTGATAATTATTTCCAGGCCTTTGGTTTATGTATGAAATATTCTCTCTTTGTTCCATTGTTAATTCAATACTGAGACAATCTTTTGTCAAATGTGGTACTCCACACTGCTCACAACTAATTCGTATTGAGTGAATATCTTTAGTCATCTTTTCCATTCGTCTCTCGACAGCATCTATCTTTGCGGAAATGGAATCTAAGTCATGGCTAGAATCGGCTCTAGCTGCTTTAGATGATCTAACGATATCTTTTTCTTGGTGCCACTCATGTGAGTGGGAAGCAGTGTTATCAATAATTTTGTAAGCATCAGTTTCGGTTTTCTTCATAATAGAACCACCAGCTGCTATATCTATGTCTTTCCTTGTAGTGATGTCGCATCCTTGGTAGAATATTTGTACTATTTGACAGGTGTCTAAACCCTGTTGCGGACATCCTCTTAACAACTTTCCATATCTTGTCCACGCCTCATATAGAGTTTCATTCGGCTTCTGTGTAAACGTAACAATTTATGCTTGAAGTCTTACGGCTTTAGATGCAGGAAAGAATTGTTTAAGAAATTTTTCAACTAAAACATCCCATGTATCAATCGCTCCTTCAGGTAACGATTCCAACCAATCTTTGGCTTCTCCCTTTAAAGTCCAGGGAAATAACATGAGATATATCTGTTCATCCTCCACTTCTCGGATTTTAAATAGTGTGCAGATCCTATTAAAGGTACGTAGATGTTCATTTGGATCTTCCTTCGGCGCACCACTAAATTGGCATTGATTAGTCACCATGTGTAGAATTTGTCCTTTGATTTCATAATCTGGCGCATTAATGTCTGGATGAGTAATTGCGTGACCTTGGCCAGTGCGTTTGGCTCTCATTCGGTCTTCCATACTTAAAGGTTCCAGATTCTCCATAATTGAATTTGTTGAATCGGAATCACTAGAGGATTCTGATTTAATGGTTCGTTCCTCAACAATCTCTGTTTGAATGATTGGTGGTTCCGGAGGAAAGTTTAGTGGTTCAGGATCTACGAACCGTTCCTGAATATTCTCCGGATTCTCAATTGTGAGGTCGGGTTCAAAAAATGGATTATCGGAAATTTGAACTGAAGTACTTGGTCGACTGGATGACGATTCTAAAGAAAAATCAACGGCAGTAATATTTGCTAAATGTCTTGATCTAGTTACAGGTGCTGAACGTACAAAAGGTGGTGAACGTCTTGCTCGGTGCATTCACTGAATATCCTATTAGTTTTTAAAAGGAAAGAAAAATTATAATAAGTTATCCAATCAATAAACTTTTTTGATTTTGCCCACGTTTCGAATAGCCAAAAGATGCAGCAGAGGGGCAGGATTCGTTTGGTCTCAATATAATTGAGGACTGTTTGGCTCCAATAACCCGGTCCACGTACAAATCCAACTATTACTACGAACCAGAAAATTTTGATGTCTATCAATTTAACCACTTAAAATAAATTTTCGTAATTTTAAGAAATTTAGATAAGAAGTAGAATAAAAATCTATGTCCTAAAACTAGAATAGCGAGAAATAAGAAAGAAAAAGAGCTCGTCGGAAAAAGGTCGAAAAAGAAAAATGGTTGAAAAATAAAAGGTGACGGAAAAATAAAAGAAACTTATAAAACTTAAAAACACTTGACTAACCTAACCTTATTACTACAACTAACTTAAAATTATAATCGCAAATTGAGATTACTAATTGGAATGATAATTGATACATAGGAAAAAATCGTCTAAAATTATTAAAGCTTACAGGAAAAACTAAATCCCAAATGGAAATAACTTAAAAAGAAACTAAAACTTAAAAAGGCGTCGCAAAATTCTAAAGCACCTAAATCTTAGTCTAAAGAAAAAAGCACTTAAGGAATTCTATGGCAAAGCCTAAAAATCTAGAAGTAAAAATAACTATGGCAAAAACTAAGTTTAAAACTAAATATGGGCTAAAAATACAAATATTACGCTAAAACTATTAAAAAGGGACAAAATATAAAAATATACAAAAAGTTGTAAAAAGTACAATTTTTATAAAAATATTATTTTTATATTAATTATTTATTAAAACTATTAATTTTACAAATTAATTAAACTTAATAAACTAAATATACAAATTAATTAAAACTTAAATTAAATACTAAATTAATTAAATATTTAACCCTAATACAAATTAATTAATAATAATTAATAATACTCCGTAATTAATGCAGATTAGGGTTATGTGTACCCGTGTCAGAGTGTCTCCGCGAGTCGCGGTATTCAAGGCATCAAACCCCGCGAGTCGCGGGGTTCCAAAATTCAACTGACAGGTTTAAAATTCAACGCGTTTTTTTTTCTTTTTTTTTGTTTTTATATTTTCTAAAATATATTTATAAAATAAATTAAATAAAACTTATCTTTAAAATCTAAAATAGAAATAAAATACTTTATAATTTTATAAATAAAATCTTAAAACTAGATTTATATATATATATATATATATATATATATATATATATATATATATATATATATATATATATATATATATATATATATATATATATATTTTTTTTTATATTAGCGTTGCTTACGGCTTTTAAGTGAATCCCCGGCAGCGGCGCCAAAAATACTTGATGTGATTGCAGAGTGGTATAAAAATACTATTAAATTTTAGCAGGAAATACTATTAAATACGATACATTTTTACACAAGATATTTATTTATTTATAGAATGGATATACTTAAACCTTGCTACAACACTTATAAGCAGTGTACCTAATCGTACAGTAGTGTAGTTTTTAGTAAGTCCGGTTCGTTCCACATGGAATCTTTTTAAACAAAGCTTAACGCTATATTAGTTTACTTTTATAAAAATACAAATATATATATAAGTAATATTATTATTATAAAGGGGGGTTTTTACCGTTTAATGACCGGTTTGTCGATTTTAAAACTTTAGTCGCAGTTAAAACCAAATGTAAAATATTAAAAATAAATACAAGACTTAATTTAAAGCGTAAAGTAAATAACGATAATGAAATTGCGAATAATAAAAGTGCGATAAAATAAACTTGCGATAATTAAAAAGTACGATAATTAAAAGTGCAATTAAATACAATAACAATAAAAATGCGATAATTAGAAGTGCAATTAAATATAAAATAAAGGAAACTAAATATGAAATAAAAGAATTATGCTTATTTAAATTTCCGTAATCATGATGTTTGACGTGTTGATTTTAGTTTTATGCCCATGGGTTAATTGTCCTTTGTCCTGGATTATTTAATATGTCCATACGAATTTGTCCATAATAGTCCATCAGTCATTAATATAAAGAGCGAAAGCCTTCATCAAATTATTCTTATTCCCGAAGTCAAATATTCCAACTAATTGGGGATTCGAATTGTAACAAGGTTTTAATACTTTGTTTAATGAATACACCAGGTTATCGACTGCGTGTAAACCAAGGTTTTACTACTTTGTTAACAATTACACCAATTACCCTTGAATGTAATTCACCCCTGTTTCAATAAGTCTATTAACTATTAATCCAGTTCCGTGTCCGGTAAAATGAATAATTATTGGTATTTATAGATATCCCGCCCACCGTACCCAGTCAAGCGTATGTGGTTATATATAAATACGTCAAATTATAAGTTTGTATATTAAATTAACAAGGTATTGTTTAGTTAATATAAAACCCATTAATAGCCCATAGTCTAATTTCCACAAGTGTCGTTCTTTTATCCAAACCCCAATTATGGTACAAAGCCCAATTACCCAATTTTAGTAATTAGCCCAACATCATGATTACTTTGGATTAAATAAGCATAATAATAACTTAGCTACAAGACATTAATATAAAAAGGTTGAACATAACTTACAATGATTAAAAATAGCGTAGCGTTACACGGACAAAATTTCGACTTACACCCTTACAACATTCGCTAGCATACCGTTATTATTAGGATTAAAATTAAAATTAAAATTAAAATTAAAATATAAATATAAATATATACGATATAGATAGAGAGATGGATATATGATGGATGAAAAAATGCTCAGAATTCGGTTGCTTTTATAGGGACTTTCAGAGTTTGGACCTCCGTGACTCGCGGCCCTTTTGGCCTTCAAACTCCGCGAGTCGCGGAGTTTGCTTTTACAGCTCACACGAGTTTGGCTCTTTGTTTACCGACGGTTTTAAATATTTATATAATATATAAATAATTATAAGAATTATTTAAATATTATATTATATTTATGTGCATAGTTGACTTGTAATTTTTAGTCCGTTGCATCGAGCGTTGAGAGTTGACTCTGGTCCTGGTTCCGGATTTTCGAACGTCCTTGCGTACAATTTAATATCTTGTACTTTGCGTTTTGAATCTTATACTCTTGTAATTTCGAGACGTTTCTTATCAATAATTGGAACCTCTTTGATTGTATTTTGTACTTTTGAGCTTTTTGGTCGTTTGCGTCTTCAATTCATCGAATCTGTCTTTTGTCTTCACCTTTTATTATTTAAACGAATATCACTTGTAAATAGAACAATTGCAACTAAAAGCTTGTCTTTCTTGAGGAATAATGCTATGAAATATATGTTCGTTTTTAGCATTATCAGTAATGACAGTCATGCCACCCTTCTTAGGCACGCATTGAACTGGGCTTACCCATGGACTATCAGAAATTGGATAAATTAAACCTGCATCTAGCAGTTTAATAATTTCTTTCTTAACAACATCTTGTATATTAGGATTTAGTCTTCTTTGGCGTTGCACATACGTTTTATGACCTTCTTCCATAAGGATTTTATGTGTGCAATACGAAGGACTTATTCCTTTAATATTATGAATCTTCCATGCAATAGCTGGTTTATGAGCTTTTAACACAGAAATGAGTTGAGATTTTTCATTTTCAGTAAGAGAAGACGATATTATTACAGGTAATTCAGATTTACCATGTAAATAAGCGTATTCCAAATAGTTTGGAAGTGGCTTTAACTCTAATTTCGGTGGTTCTTCTATCGATGATTTATATCGATATCTGTCTTCTTCTTTTAGCATTTGAATTTCTTCTGTTGTTGGTTCATATCCATTAACCATTAGTGTAGCTAACATTTTAGTTTCATCAATTGGTTCAGTTCCTTCTCCTAAAGAACATTCTCTTGTTCCTTGTAATTCTGGAAATTCTTCTAACAGTTCTGCATGTGATTCTATAGTTTGAATATAATAACATGTATCATCTGCAGATTGCGGTTGTTGCATGGCTCTATCAACAGAAAAGGTAACACTCTCGTCCTCTATACTTAGGGTCAGTTTCTTACCAAACACGTCTATTATTGCATTGGCTGTGTTTAAGAATGGTCTTCCTAATATGAGAGGTACTCGAGAATCTTCTTCCATGTCCAAAATAACAAAATCTACTGAAAATACTAAAGTACCAACTTTAACTAGCATGTTCTCCATTATCCCTCTAGGATATTTTACTGATCGATTTGCTAGTTGTATGCTTATTCGTGTTGGTTTCAATTCTCCAAGGTCTAGTTTAGCGTATAGTGAATACGGCATTAGATTTATACTAGCACCTAAGTCTGCCAATGCTTCTATTGAACTAAGACTACCAAGAAAACATGGAATTGTGAAACTTCCTGGATCAGATAATTTTTCTGGTATCTTATTTAACAGCACTGCAGAACAATTAGCATTCATAGTAACAGCCGAGAGTTCTTCCATTTTCTTTCTATTTGTGATTAGATCTTTCAGAAATTTAGCATATCTAGGCATTCCTGAAATCACATCAATGAAAGGAAGATTTACATTTATTTGTTTAAACATATCCAAGAATTTGGATTGCTCGGCTTCAAGTCTCTCTTTTCTCATTTTACTCGGGTAAGGAAGTGGTGGTTGGTATGGTTTAACATAAGGTTTTGCCTTAACTGTGTTATCTTCATTAACCTTTTCAACTACCGATTCTTTTTCCTTATCTTGTTCAGGTTGTGGTTCTTGTAGAGTAGGAATAGCTTCATCAGAAATTATATGTATTTCAGGTGGTTTAAGTGTAATACCACTTCTTGTGGTAATGGCTTTAGCTGTTTCATTCCGGGGGTTAGCATTTGTATCACTAGGTAAACTTCCCGGTTTTCTTTCACCTATTAACCTTGCTAGGTTGCTTACTTCTTGTTCCAAATTTTGAATAGAAGCTTGTTGATTTCTAAATGATTGAGCATTTTGTTCATTGGTTTGTTTCTGAGATGTGAAAAACTGTGTTTGAGATTCAACTAGCTTCGTCATCATATCTTCTAAATTCGGCTTTTTATCATCGGTTTGTGGTGGCTTGTTTTGAAAAACAGGTCTTTGCTGGTTGTAAGTATTATTGGATACTTGTTGATTGCTGGGACCTTGTTGGTTGTTGTATGGAACATTACGGTTATAATTCTGGTTTTGATTGTAGATCGGTCTTGGCGGTTGATAATTATTCTGATAATTATTTCCAGGCCTTTGGTTTATATATGAAACATTCTCTCTTTGTTCCATTGTTAGTTCAATACTGAGACAATCTTTTGTCAAATGTGGTCCTCCACACTGCTCATAACTAATTCATATTGAGTGAATATCTTTATTCATCTTTTCCATTCGTCTATCAACAGCATCTATCTTTGCGGAAATGGAATCTAAGTCATGGCTAGAATCGGCTCTAGCTGCTTTAGATGATCTAACGATATCTTTTTCTTGGTGCCACTCATGTGAGTGGGAAGCAGTGTTATCAATAATTTTGTAAGCATCAGTTGCGGTTTTCTTCATATTGGAACCACCAGCTGCTATATCGATGTCTTTCTTTGTAGTGATGTCGCATCCTTGGTAGAATATTTGTACTATTTGACAAGTGTCTAAACGATGTTGCGGACATCCTCTTAATAACCTTCCAAATCTTGTCCACGCTTCATATAGAGTTTCATTTGGCTTCTGTGCGAATGTAACAATTTCTCCTTGAAGTCTTACGGCTTTAGATGACGGAAAGAATTGTTTAAGAAAATTTTCAACTAAAACGTCCCATGTATCAATCGCCCCTTCAGGTAACGATTCCAACCAATCTTTGGCTTCTCCCTTTAAAGTCCAGGGAAATAACATGAGATATATCTGTTCATCCTCCACTTCTCTTATTTTAAATAAAGTGCAGATCCTATTAAAGGTACGAAGATGTTCATTTGGATCTTCCTTCGGCGCACCACTAAATTGGCATTGATTGGTTACCATGTGTAGGATTTGTCCTGTGATTTCATAATCTGGCGCATTTATGTTAGGTTGAGTATTTGCGTGACCTTGGCCAGTGCGTTTAGCTCTCATTCGGTCTTCCATACTTAGAGGTTCCAGATTCTCCATGATTGAATTTGTTGAATCTGAATCACTAGAGGATTCTGATTTAATGGTTCGTTCCTCGACAATCTCTGTTTGAATGATTGGTGGTTCCGGAGAAAAGATTAGTGGTTCAGGATCTATGAATTGTCCCTGAATATTCTCCGGATTCTCAATTGTGAGGTCGGGTTCAAAAAATGGATTATCGAAAATTTGAATTTGAGTACTTGGTCGACTGGATGACGATTCTAAAGAAAAATCAACGGCGACAATATTTGCTAGATGTCTTGATCGAGTTACAGGTGGTGAACGTACAAAAGGTGGTGAACGTTTTGCTCGGTGCATTCACTGAATATCCTATTAGTTTTTTTTTTTAAAAAAAAGAAAGAAAAATTATATAAGTTATCCAATTAATAGACTTTTCTGATTTTGCCCACATTTCGAATAGCCAAAAGATGCAGCAGAGGGGCAGGATTCGTTTGGTCTCAATATAATTGAGTACTGTTTGGCTCCAATAACCCGGTCCACGTACAAATCCAACTATTACTACGAAACAGAAAATTTTGATGTCTATCAATTTAACCACTTAATTTTTTTTTTCTTCGTAATTTAAAGAAATTTTAGAGAAGAAATAGAAAAAAATCTAAGTCCTAAAACTAGAATGTCGAGAAATAAGAAAGAAAAAGAACGCGTCGAAAAACGTCTAAAAATAATAGGCGAAAAAAATAAAAATAAGAAAGTAGCGCGTCGAAACTTAAAAAGGAACTAAAAACTAAAAATTAAAAGTTGCGTCTAAAAATATTAAAGCTTAAAAGAAAAACTATATTCAAAACGGCATTAACTTAAAAAGGTACTAAATTTAATAAAACGGCGTCGCAAAATTCTAAAACACCTAAATCTTTGTCTAAAGAAAAAGCACTTAAGGGATTTCACGGCAAAGCCTAAAAATCTAGAAATAAAAATAACTATGGAAAAAACTATAACTTAAAACTAAATACGAGCGAAAAATACAAATATTACGCTAAAACGAATAAAAAGAGAGAAAATATAAAAATATACTTAAAGTTGTAAAAAGTATAATTTTTATAAAAATATTATTTTTATATTATTTATTTATTAAAACTATTAATTTTATAATTTAATTAAACTAATTATAACTTAATAAAACAAATTAATAACTAAAATTAATTAATATTAAAAACTAAACCTAATTAGGGTTTTAGTTAAATAATAATAATAATTATTACCCGTAATTAATGCAGTACGAGAATCAATTAGGGCGTGTCAGACAGGGCCATGCGATCGCATGGTCCTCACGTTGAAATTCCATGCGATCGCATGGTGTATGGTTTTGGGCCAGGTTACGGGCTGTAACAGTACTAGGCCTCGAGTGTTTTTTTTTTTCTGTTTTATATATATATATATATATATATATATATATATATATATATATATATATATATATATATATATATATATATATATATATATATATATATATATATATATATATATATATATATATATATATATATAATATATTTATATAAATTAAATAAAACTTATATTTTTACAAAATATAGATAAAGAAACTTTATAGAACTTATATATTTAACAAACTCTTAAAAATATTATATTTTTGTTTTTTCTTTTATATTTTCGAATATATTTTTTTTTAAAACGTATTTTTACAAAAACGTATTTTTATAAAAGTAAACTCAAAAATTAATAAAAATCTTTATATATATGTATATATATATATATATATATATATATATATATATATATATATATATATATATATTAGCGTTGCGCTTCCGGCGTTTAAGCAGAATTGTTCCCCGGCAGCGGCGCCAAAAATACTTGATGTCTGCGAGGTGTACTAGGAAATAGTATTATTTTTACAACGAAATACTATTAAATACGATACAATTTTACACAAGATATTTATTTATTTATAGAATGGATATACCTAAACCTTGCTACAACACTTATAGGCAGTGTACCTAATAGTATAGTAGTGTAGTTTTTAGTAAGTCCGATTCGTTCCACAGAGATACACTTAAACAAGCTTAACGCTATATTAGTTTTAAATTTATAAAAATACAAATATATATAAGTAATATTATTATTATAAAAGGGGGTTTTTACCGTTTAATGACCGGTTTGTCGATTTTTAAAACTTTAGTCGCAGTTAAAACCTAATGTAAAATATTAAAAATAAATACAACTTAATTTAAAGCGTAAAGTAAATAACGATAATGAAATTGTGATAAATAAAAGTGCGATAAAATAAAATTGCGATAATTAAAGAGTACGATAATTAAAAGTGCAATTAAATACAATGACAATAAATAAAAGTGCGATAATTAAAAGTGCAATTAAATATAAAATAAAGGAAATTAAATATGAAATAAAGGAATTATGCTTATTTAAACTTCCGTAATCATGATGGTTGACGTGTTGATTTTTAGTTTATTCCCATGGGTTAATTATCCTTTGTCCTGGATTATTCGATATGTCCATACGGATTTGTCCATAATAGTCCATCAGTCATAAATATAAAGTACGAAAGTCTTCGTCAAATTATTCTTATTCCCGAAGTCAAATATTCCAACTAATTGGGGATTCGAATTGTAACAAGGTCTTAATACTTTGTTTAATGAATACACCAGGTTATCGACTGCGTGTAAACCAAGGTTTTACTACTTTGTTAACAATTACACCAATTACCCTTGAATGTAATCCACCCCTGTCTCAACAAGTCTATTAACTATTAATCCAGTTCCGTGTCCTGTAAAATGAACAATTATTGGTATTTATAGATATCCCGCCCACCGTACCCAGTCAAGCGTATGTGGTTATATATAAATACGTCAAATTATAAGTCTATATATTAAATTAACGAGGTATCGTTTAGTTAATATAAAACCCATTAATAGCCCATAGTCTAATTTCCACAAGTGTCGTTCTTTTATCCAAACCCCAATTATGGTACAAAGCCCAATTACCCAATTTTAATATTTTTAGCCCAACATCATGATTACTTCAGCATTAAATAAGTATAATAATAACTTAGCTATGAGACATTAAATTAAAAATAACATTAACCATAACTTACAGTGATTAAAAATAGCGTAGCGTTACACGGACAGTGTAACACCCCGTTTTCCACGTACATGACTTATAGGTGTATTGTGTATCTACGATAGGCGTATGAAGGGTTCGGGACATGTTCGGGTGTTGAGGTCTTGTATGCAAGAAAATGACTCAGATCACGCCGTGTGTCGCGGCGCGACAAATGAGGCCGCGACGCGGCAATCAACTAGAATTCAGATCAGAAAGTGTGGTAAAGAAGGCACCAGACTCAGGCAAAGGTCGCGGCGCGACCATTAATGCCGCGGCGCGGCATACTGCACGAACTGGCACCCGATTTTTGTAATTTCAAATGAAGTTCAAGGGCAATTTGGTCTTTTCGCGTTTAAGCCAGATTTGAGGATTTAACCTCATCTATTTATTTCATTTCTTATTTTCTTTTCCTTTTTCTTTCAGTTTCTCCCAAGAAACTCAAATACCCCAAGTGATTCAAGTGGGATTTTGGAAAGGAAGAAGCGGGTTTTGATCTTTGGCGTAGTTGACAAGTTTGTTCTCCTCGTTCTTAGCTACACGGTGATACTAGTGGTAAGCTCTAACTCCGAATTGCATTTTCGTGTTCATCATTCAAATTTGGGGCTTTCGGCTTGTATGTTCATAGATGGAACCCATTTAGTTGTTAGTTGAAGATTAACACCAAGATTCGAGTTTATTGTTGTTATTGGTGGGTTTTGGGTTGGTTAATGATTTAGCCATGTTTAAGACTTATAAATGGTGTACAATCACTAGCATTAGTGATTATTGGTGTGTTGGAGACTTTTAGGGTTTTCGTGGTTGACTAATTTTGACTAGAGTCAAAATTAGGGTTTGTTGAGGATTATGACCCGAATGTCGATTCGATGAGGTTTATAAACTTAAAATGGATTAAGTTGAAGTATAAAACCGAGTTAAATATGTTTTGGTGTCAAAACTTGTAATTGGTGAGATTTTGACTTTATGGGTCAAAATTAGGGTTTATGGGCGATTTTGAGAACGATAAGTGTTTAACACTTGTGTTCAGGCTTAATTGGCATATTAGGACCGTTATCACTTGTGTCAGTGATTATTGGTTAGTTTGGGCACAGTTTGTGCTTGGAAGTGCATTTGGGTTGAAATTGCACTAAGGGTCGAATTGGGTTGGTTTGTAAATTCATCCTAATTGTGTTGTGGTATTTATGATAATGGAATAGGTACATTCCTTCGGCGAGTTGCGGATTATTCGGAAGCGTTCATCAAGGCGACAAGGTGAGTGTTAATATCCTATGTGCATATGTATGTGTAGGATGGGTGCAGGTCGGGTGAAGTGGTTCTCAGTTATAGAGCTCACTTCACATATAGGTGGATTGATGGACTTGTGTATAGGTCCAATTGGCACGGTTGTGCGTTTGGTTGGCCACCTTTGACGAGGTGCACACTTTGTGTACGTTATCACATGGGCGGGTGATGTGGATTATATAACCCTAATGGCGAAGGGTTAATATTGTGAGTGGAATAATTATGCGTTCATGTTTATGGCGTATTTGTTTATGGATGTGATGGTAGCATCGAGTGTGAACCACGAGCCGGTAGCACTATAAAAATAGATGTGAACCACGAGCCGGTAGCATCGAGTGTTGAAATGTCCCGTTCTTATTGATTAAAAACGTTCCATATTAATTGATTTCGTTGCGAGGTTTTGACCTCTATATGAGACATTTTTCAAAGACTGCATTCATTTTTAAAACAAACCATAACCTTTATTTCATAGATAAAGGTTTTAAAAAGCTTTACGTAGATTATCAAATAATGATAATCTAAAATATCCTGTTTACACGCGACCATTACATAATGGTTTACAATACAAATATGTTACAACAAAATAAGTTTCTTGAATGCAGTTTTTACACAATATCATACAAGCATGGACTCCAAATCTCGTCCTTATTTAAGTATGCGACAGCGGAAGCTCTTAATAATCACCTGAGAATAAACATGCTTAAAACGTCAACAAAAATGTTGGTGAGTTATAGGTTTAACCTATATATATCAAATCATAATAATAGACCACAAGATTTCATATTTCAATACACATCCCATACATAGAGATAAAAATCATTCATATGGTGAACACCTGGTAACCGACATTAACAAGATGCATATATAAGAATATCCCCATCATTCCGGGACACCCTTCGGATATGATATAAATTTCAAAGTACTAAAGCATCCGGTACTTTGGATGGGGTTTGTTAGGCCCAATAGATCTATCTTTAGGATTCGCGTCAATTAGGGTGTCTGTTCCCTAATTCTTAGATTACCAGACTTAATAAAAAGGGGCATATTCGATTTCGATAATTCAACCATAGAATGTAGTTTCACGTACTTGTGTCTATTTTGTAAATCATTTATAAAACCTGCATGTATTCTCATCCCAAAAATATTAGATTTTAAAAGTGGGACTATAACTCACTTTCACAGATTTTTACTTCGTCGGGAAGTAAGACTTGGCCACTGGTTGATTCACGAACCTATAAAAATATATACATATATATCAAAGTATGTTCAAAATATATTTACAACACTTTTAATATATTTTGATGTTTTAAGTTTATTAAGTCAGCTGTCCTTGTTAGTAACCTACAACTAGTTGTCCACAGTTAGATGTACAGAAATAAATCGATAAATATTATCTTGAATCAATCCACGACCCAGTGTATACGTATCTCAGTATTGATCACAACTCAAACTATATATATTTTGGAATCAACCTCAACCCTGTATAGCTAACTCCAACATTCACATATAGAGTGTCTATGGTTGTTCCGAAATATATATAGATGTGTCAACATGATAGGTCGAAACATTGTATACGTGTCTATGGTATCTCAAGATTACATAATATACAATACAAATTGATTAAGTTATGGTTGGAATAGATTTGTTACCAATTTTCACGTAGCTAAAATGAGAAAAATTATCCAATCTTGTTTTACCCATAACTTCTTCATTTTAAATCCGTTTTGAGTGAATCAAATTGCTTTGGTTTCATATTGAACTCTATTTTATGAATCTAAACAGAAAAAGTATAGGTTTATTGTCGAAAAAATAAGTTACAAGTCGTTTTTGTAAAGGTAGTCATTTCAGTCGAAAGAACGACGTCTAGATGACCATTTTTGAAAACATACTTCCACTTTGAGTTTAACCATAATTTTTGGATATAGTTTCATGTTCATAATAAAAATAATTTTCTCAGAATAACAACTTTTAAATCAAAGTTTATCATAGTTTTTAATTAACTAACCCAAAACAGCCCGCGGTGTTACTACGACGGCGTAAATCTGGTTTTACGGTGTTTTTCGTGTTTCCAGGTTTTAAATCATTAAGTTAGAATATCATATAGATATAGAACATGTGTTTAGTTGATTTTAAAAGTCAAGTTAGAAGGATTAACTTTTATTTGCGAACAAGTTTAGAATTAACTAAACTATGTTCTAGTGATTACAAGTTTAAACCTTCGAATAAGATAGCTTTATATGTATGAATCGAATGATGTTATGAACATCATTACTACCTTAAGTTCCTTGGATAAACCTACTGGAAAAGAAAAAAATGGATCTAGCTTCAACGGATCCTTGGATGGCTCGAAGTTCTTGAAGCAGAATCATGACACGAAAACAAGTTCAAGTAAGATCATCACTTGAAATAAGATTGTTATAGTTATAGAAATTGAACCAAAGTTTGAATATGATTATTACCTTGTATTAGAATGATAACCTACTGTAAGAAACAAAGATTTCTTGAGGTTGGATGATCAAATTACAAGATTGGAAGTGAGCTAGCAAACTTGAAAGTATTCTTGATTTTATGTAACTAGAACTTGTAGAATATATGAAGAACACTTAGAACTTGAAGATAGAACTTGAGAGAGATCAATTAGATGAAGAAAATTGAAGAATGAAAGTGTTTGTAGGTGTTTTTGGTCGTTGGTGTATGGATTAGATATAAAGGATATGTAATTTTGTTTTCATGTAAATAAGTCATGAATGATTACTCATATTTTTGTAATTTTATGAGATATTTCTTGCTAGTTGCCAAATGATGGTTCCCACATGTGTTAGGTGACTCACATGGGCTGCTAAGAGCTGATCATTGGAGTGTATATACCAATAGTACATACATCTAAAAGCTGTGTATTGTACGAGTACGAATACGGGTGCATACGAGTAGAATTGTTGATGAAACTGAACGAGGATGTAATTGTAAGCATTTTTGTTAAGTAGAAGTATTTTGATAAGTGTATTGAAGTCTTTCAAAAGTGTATAAATACATATTAAAACACTACATGTATATACATTTTAACTGAGTCGTTAAGTCATCGTTAGTCGTTATATGTAAGTGTTGTTTTGAAACCTTTAGGTTAACGATCTTGTTAAATGTTGTTAACCCAATGTTTATAATATCAAATGAGATTTTAAATTATTATATTATCATGATATTATCATGTATGAATATCTCTTAATATGATATATATACATTAAATGTCTTTACAATGATAATCGTTACATATATGTCTCGTTTAAAAATCATTAAGTTAGTAGTCTTGTTTTTACATATGTAGTTCATTGTAAATATACTTAATGATATGTTTACTTATCATAGTATCATGTTAACTATATATATATATCCATATATATGTCATCATATAGTTTTTACAAGTTTTAACGTTCGTTAATCACCGGTCAACTTGGGTGGTCAATTGTCTATATGAAACATATATCAATTAATCAAGTCTTAACAAGTTTGATTGCTTAACATGTTGGAAACATTTAATCATGTAAATATCAATCTCAATTAATATATATAAACATGGAAAAGTTCGGGTCACTACAGTACCTACCCGTTAAATAAATTTCGTCCCGAAATTTTAAGCTATTGAAGGTATTGACGAATCTTCTGGAAATAGATGCGGGTATTTCTTCTTCATCTGATCTTCACGCTCCCAGGTGAACTCGGGTCCTCTACGAGCATTCCATCGAACCTTAACAATTGGTATCTTGTTTTGCTTAAGTCTTTTAACCTCACGATCCATTATTTCGACGGGTTCTTCGATGAATTGAAGTTTTTCGTTGATTTGGATTTCATCTAACGGAATAGTGAGATCTTCTTTAGCAAAACATTTCTTCAAATTCGAGACGTGGAAAGTGTTATGCACAGCCACGAGTTGTTGAGGTAACTCTAGGCGGTAAGCTACTGGTCCGACACGATCAATAATCTTGAATGGTCCAATATACCTTGGATTTAATTTCCCTCGTTTACCAAATCGAATAACGCCTTTCCAAGGTGCAACTTTAAGCATGACCATCTCTCCAATTTCAAATTCTATATCTTTTCTTTTAATGTCAGCGTAGCTCTTTTGTCGACTTTGGGCGGTTTTCAACCGTTGTTGAATTTGGATGATCTTCTCGGTAGTTTCTTGTATAATCTCCGGACCCGTAATCTGTCTATCCCCCACTTCACTCCAACAAATCGGAGACCTGCACTTTCTACCATAAAGTGCTTCAAACGGAGCCATCTCAATGCTTGAATGGTAGCTGTTGTTGTAGGAAAATTCTGCTAACGGTAGATGTTGATCCCAACTGTTTCCGAAATCAATAACACATGCTCGTAGCATGTCTTCAAGCGTTTGTATCGTCCTTTCGCTCTGCCCATCAGTTTGTGGATGATAGGCAGTACTCATGTCTAGACGAGTTCCTAATGCTTGCTGTAATGTCTGCCAGAATCTTAAAATAAATCTGCCATCCCTATCAGAGATAATAGAGATTGGTATTCTATGTCTGGAGATGACTTCCTTCAAGTACAGTCGTGCTAACTTCTCCATCTTGTCATCTTCTCTTATTAGCAGGAAGTGTGCTGATTTGGTGAGACGATCAACTATTACCCAAATAGTATCAAAACCACTTGCAGTCCTTGGCAATTTAGTGATGAAATCCATGGTAATGTTTTCCCATTTCCATTCTGGGATTTCGGGTTGTTGAAGTAGACCTGATGGTTTCTGATGCTCAGCTTTGACCTTAGAACACGTCAAACATTCTCCTACGTATTTAGCAACATCGGCTTTCATACCTGGCCACCAAAAATGTTTCTTGAGATCCTTGTACATCTTCCCTGTTCCAGGATGTATTGAGTATCTGGTTTTATGAGCTTCTCTAAGTACCATTTCTCTCATATCTCCAAATTTTGGTACCCAAATCCTTTCAGCCCTATACCTGGTTCCGTCTTCCCGAATATTAAGATGCTGCTCCGATCCTTTGGGTATTTCATCCTTTAAATTTCCCTCTTTTAAAACTCCTTGTTGCGCCTCCTTTATTTGAGTAGTAAGGTTATTATGAATCATTATATTCATAGATTTTACTCGAATGGGTTCTCTGTCCTTCCTGCTCAAGGCATCGGCTACCACATTTGCCTTCCCCGGGTGGTAACGAATCTCAAAGTCGTAATCATTCAATAATTCAATCCACCTACGCTGCCTCATATTAAGTTGTTTCTGATTAAATATGTGTTGAAGACTTTTGTGGTCGGTATATATAATACTTTTAACCCCATATAAGTAGTGCCTCCAAGTCTTTAATGCAAAAACAACTGCGCCTAATTCCAAATCATGCGTCGTATAATTTTGTTCGTGAATCTTCAATTGTCTAGACGCATAAGCAATCACCTTCGTTCGTTGCATTAATACACAACCGAGACCTTGCTTTGATGCATCACAATAAATCACAAAATCATCATTCCCTTCAGGCAATGACAATATAGGTGCCGTAGTTAGCTTTTTCTTCAATAACTGAAACGCTTTCTCTTGTTCATCATTCCATTCAAATTTCTTCCCTTTATGCGTTAATGCAGTCAAGGGTTTTGCTATTCTGGAAAAGTCTTGGATGAACCTTCTGTAGTAACCAGCTAGTCCTAAAAACTGGCGTATGTGTTTCGGAGTTTTCGGGGTTTCCCACTTTTCAACAGTTTCTATCTTTGCCGGATCCACCTTAATACCTTCTTTGTTCACTATGTGACCGAGGAATTGAACTTCTTCCAACCAAAATGCACACTTTGAAAACTTAGAGTACAATTCTTCCTTCCTCAATACTTCTAACACCTTTCTCAAATGTTCACCGTGTTCTTGGTCATTCTTTGAGTAAATAAGTATGTCATCAATGAAAACAATGACAAACTTGTCAAGGTACGGTCCACACACTCGGTTCATAAGGTCCATGAACACATCTGGTGCATTAGTTAAACCAAATGGCATGACCATAAACTCGTAATGATCGTAACGTGTTCTGAAAGAAGTCTTTGGAATATCATCTTCTTTCACCCGCATTTGATGATACCCGGAATGTAAGTCAATTTTTGAATAAACAGACGAGCCTTGTAGTTGATCAAATAAGTCGTCGATTCTCGGTAGTGGGTAGCGGTTCTTGATGGTAAGTTTGTTCAACTCTCGGTAGTCGATACACAACCTGAATGTACCATCTTTCTTCTTGACAAACAAAACAGGAGCTCCCCACGGTGATGTGCTTGGTCGAATGAAACCACGCTCTAAAAGTTCTTGTAATTGGCTTTGCAGTTCTTTCATCTCGCTGGGTGCGAGTCTGTAAGGAGCACGAGCTATTGGTGTAGCTCCTGGTACAAGATCTATTTGAAATTCAACGGATCGATGTGGGGGTAATCCCGGTAATTCTTTCGGAAATACATCGGGAAATTCTTTTGCAATGGGAACATCATTGATGCTCTTTTCTTCAGTTTGTACTTTCTCGACGTGTGCTAGAACAGCATAGCAACCTTTTCTTATTAGTTTTTGTGCCTTCAAATTACTAATAAGATGTAGCTTCGTGTTGCCCTTTTCTCCGTACACCATTAAGGGTTTTCCTTTTTCTCGTATAATGCGAATTGCATTTTTGTAACAAACGATCTCTGCTTTCACTTCTTTCAACCAGTCCATACCGATTATCACATCAAAACTCCCTAACTCTACTGGTATCAAATCAATCTTAAATGTTTCGCTAACCAGTTTAATTTCTCGATTCCGACATATATTATCTGCTGAAATTAATTTACCATTTGCTAATTCGAGTAAAAATTTACTATCCAAAGGCGTCAATGGACAACTTAATTTAGCACAAAAATCTCTACTCATATAGCTTCTATCCGCACCCGAATCAAATAAAACGTAAGCAGATTTATTGTCAATAAGAAACATACCCGTAACAAGCTCCGGGTCTTCCTGTGCCTCTGCCGCATTAATATTGAAAACTCTTCCGCGGCCTTGTCCATTCGTGTTCTCCTGGTTCGGGCAATTTCTAATAATGTGGCCCGGTTTTCCACATTTATAACAAACTACATTGGCATAGCTTGCTCCGACACTACTTGCTCCGCCATTACTCGTTCCGACACCATTTGTTCCTTTCGTTCTATTAACCCCTGGTCCGTAGACCTCACACTTCGCCGCGCTATGACCATTTCTTTTACACTTGTTGCAAAATTTGGTGCAGAACCCCGAGTGATACTTTTCACACCTTTGGCATAGCTGCTTCTGATTGTTGTTGTTGTTGCGGTTATTACTGTTGTTGGGATGATTGTTGTAGTTGCTGTTGTTGTTGTTGTTGTTGTTGTTGTTGGGCCGTTTGTTGTAGTTGCGATTGATGTTGCGATTGTTGGGATAATTGTTGCGATTGCTGTTGTTGTTGTATTGGTGATTCTTATCACCATTTTCCTCCCACTTTCTTTTGACTTGCTTCACATTGGCCTCTTCAGCAGTCTGTTCTTTAATTCTTTCTTCAATCTGGTTCACTAGTTTGTGAGCCATTCTACATGCCTGTTGTATGGAGGCGGGCTCGTGTGAACTTATATCTTCTTGGATTCTTTCCGGTAATCCTTTCACAAACGCGTCGATCTTCTCTTCCTCATCTTCGAATGCTCCCGGACACAATAGGCACAATTCTGTGAATCGTCTTTCGTACGTGGTAATATCAAATCCTTGGGTTCGTAACCCTCTAAGTTCTGTCTTGAGCTTATTGACCTCGGTTCTGGGACGGTACTTCTCGTTCATCAAGTGCTTGAATGCTGACCACGGTAGTGCGTACGCATCATCTTGTCCCACTTGCTCTAGATAGGTATTCCACCATGTTAACGCAGAACCTGTGAAGGTATGCGTAGCGTACTTCACTTTGTCCTCTTCAGTACACTTACTTATGGCAAACACCGATTCGACCTTCTCGGTCCACCGTTTCAATCCGATCGGTCCTTCGGTTCCATCAAATTCTAAAGGTTTGCAGGCAGTGAATTCTTTGTAGGTGCATCCTACACGATTTCCTATACTGCTAGATCCAAGGTTATTGTTGGTATGTAGCGCAGCCTGTACTGCGGCTATGTTTGAACCTAGAAAAGTACGGAATTCCTCTTCATTCATATTCACGGTGTGTCGAGTAGTCGGTGCCATTTCCTTCAAAATAGTCAAATGGAACAAGTTAATCATACAGAATATTAAGAGTAGTTAATAGTATTTCGTAGCATAATATGAACTCATTTATAAAAGCTTTTTCTTCATATTAGCATTTTATAATTTTAAATTCGGGTAGTACGTACCCGTTAAGTTCATACTTAATAGCTAATATACAATTCAACTACTACAATTCTATATGAAAAACTGATTATAATAATATTTCGCGTTCAAACTTTTATACAATATTTTACAAACTTACAATACCGCTTATTTTACATAAAGCATGAAATATAGCACAAAATAACTTTGATACAAGATAGTTGTGAAGATAATTCTAGCTAGTACACAAGTCGTTCAGCAAAGGCAATAAAGACACGTAATTCATACGTCCAGAAACAAGTCATGCATTCTGGTTTTACTAGGATTACTTCCCATCCTTGGTCTTGTGGAACATAACCGTTATGGCCGTTGATAAGACAGCGTGTTGTAACATCGTCAAAGGGACGAGGGTTACGTAATGTCCAACAGTCCCGTAACAATCTAAAAACCTCATTTCTTACCCCAATTACCGACTCCGTCACTTGTGGGAACGTTTTGTTTAATAGTTGTAGCCCGATGTTCTTGTTCTCACTTTGGTGAGAAGCGAACATTACTAATCCGTAAGCATAACATGCTTCTTTATGTTGCATGTTAGCCGCTTTTTCTAAATCACGAAGTCCAATATTCGGATATATTGAGTCAAAATAATTTCTTAACCCATTGCGTAAAATAGCATTTGGGTTCCCCGCAATATATGCGTCAAAGTAAACACATCGTAACTTATGGATTTCCCAATGTGATATCTCCCATCTTTCGAACGAAAGCCTTTTATAAACCAAGGCATTCTTGGAACGTTCTTCGAATATCTTACAAACTGATCTCGCCTTAAATAGTTGTGCCGAGGAATTCTGACCGACTCTAGACAAGATTTCATCAATCATGTCTCCGGGTAGGTCTATTAAAATATTGGGTTGTCTATCCATTTTGTGTTTTTAAACTGTAAAATAGACAAGAGTTAGATTCATAAAAAAAATACTTATTAATACAAGCAATTTTTACATATATCATAAAGCATAAGCACACTATATTACATATATTACACCACACGAATACAACTATCTTATTCCGACTCGCTCGTTTCTTCTTCTTCGGTTTTGGTTCGTTTTGCCAAGTTTCTAGGGATATATGATGTTCCCCTAATACGAGCCGTCGTGATCCACATTGGTTTAGAAAAACCTGGTGGTTTAGAGGTTCCCGGGTCATTGTTACAACTTAAGGACTTCGGGGGTTGACGATACATATAAAGTTCATCGGGGTTGGAATTAGATTTCTCTATTTTTATGCCCTTTCCCTTATTATTTTCTTTTGCCTTTTTAAATTCAGTTGGGGTAATTTCTATAACATCATCGGAATTCTCGTCGGAATCCGATTCATCGGAGAATTGGTAATCCTCCCAATATTTTGCTTCCTTGGCGGAAACACCATTGACCATAATTAACCTTGGTCGGTTGGTTGAGGATTTTCTTTTACTTAACCGTTTTATTATTTCCCCCACCGGTTCTATTTCTTCATCCGGTTCCGATTCTTCTTCCGGTTCCGATTCTTCTTCCGGTTCCGACTCTTCTTCCGGTTCCTCTTCGAGAACTTGTGAATCAGTCCACGAATCATTCCAATTTACATTTGACTCTTCATTATTATTAGGTGAGTCAATGGGACTTGTTCTAGAGGTAGACATCTATCACATAATATCAAACGCGTTAAGAGATTAATATATCACATAATATTCACATGTTAAAAATATATAGTTTCCAACAAAATTTGTTAAGCAATCATTTTTCAAGTAAACACGGTCGAAGTCCAGACTCACTAATGCATCCTAACAAACTCGATAAGACACACTAATGCAAAATTCTGGTTCTCTAAGACCAACGCTCGGATACCAACTGAAATGTCCCGTTCTTATTGATTAAAAACGTTCCATATTAATTGATTTCGTTGCGAGGTTTTGACCTCTATATGAGACATTTTTCAAAGACTGCATTCATTTTTAAAACAAACCATAACCTTTATTTCATAGATAAAGGTTTTAAAAAGCTTTACGTAGATTATCAAATAATGATAATCTAAAATATCCTGTTTACACGCGACCATTACATAATGGTTTACAATACAAATATGTTACAACAAAATAAGTTTCTTGAATGCAGTTTTTACACAATATCATACAAGCATGGACTCCAAATCTCGTCCTTATTTAAGTATGCGACAGCGGAAGCTCTTAATAATCACCTGAGAATAAACATGCTTAAAACGTCAACAAAAATGTTGGTGAGTTATAGGTTTAACCTATATATATCAAATCATAATAATAGACCACAAGATTTCATATTTCAATACACATCCCATACATAGAGATAAAAATCATTCATATGGTGAACACCTGGTAACCGACATTAACAAGATGCATATATAAGAATATCCCCATCATTCCGGGACACCCTTCGGATATGATATAAATTTCGAAGTACTAAAGCATCCGGTACTTTGGATGGGGTTTGTTAGGCCCAATAGATCTATCTTTAGGATTCGCGTCAATTAGGGTGTCTGTTCCCTAATTCTTAGATTACCAGACTTAATAAAAAGGGGCATATTCGATTTCGATAATTCAACCATAGAATGTAGTTTCACGTACTTGTGTCTATTTTGTAAATCATTTATAAAACCTGCATGTATTCTCATCCCAAAAATATTAGATTTTAAAAGTGGGACTATAACTCACTTTCACAGATTTTTACTTCGTCGGGAAGTAAGACTTGGCCACTGGTTGATTCACGAACCTATAACAATATATACATATATATCAAAGTATGTTCAAAATATATTTACAACACTTTTAATATATTTTGATGTTTTAAGTTTATTAAGTCAGCTGTCCTTGTTAGTAACCTACAACTAGTTGTCCACAGTTAGATGTACAGAAATAAATCGATAAATATTATCTTGAATCAATCCACGACCCAGTGTATACGTATCTCAGTATTGATCACAACTCAAACTATATATATTTTGGAATCAACCTCAACCCTGTATAGCTAACTCCAACATTCACATATAGAGTGTCTATGGTTGTTCCGAAATATATATAGATGTGTCGACATGATAGGTCGAAACATTGTATACGTGTCTATGGTATCTCAAGATTACATAATATATAATACAAATTGATTAAGTTATGGTTGGAATAGATTTGTTACCAATTTTCACGTAGCTAAAATGAGAAAAATTATCCAAACTTGTTTTACCCATAACTTCTTCATTTTAAATCCGTTTTGAGTGAATCAAATTGATATGGTTTCATATTGAACTCTATTTTATGAATCTAAACAGAAAAAGTATAGGTTTATAGTCGGAAAAATAAGTTACAAGTCGTTTTTGTAAAGGTAGTCATTTCAGTCGAAAGAACGACGTCTAGATGACCATTTTAGAAAACATACTTCCACCTTGAGTTTAACCATAATTTTTGGATATAGTTTCATGTTCATAATAAAAATCATTTTCTCAGAATAACAACTTTTAAATCAAAGTTTATCATAGTTTTTAATTAACTAACCCAAAACAGCCCGCGGTGTTACTACGACGGCGTAAATCTGGTTTTACGGTGTTTTTCGTGTTTCCAGGTTTTAAATCATTAAGTTAGCATATCATATAGATATAGAACATGTGTTTAGTTGATTTTAAAAGTCAAGTTAGAAGGATTAACTTTTATTTGCGAACAAGTTTAGAATTAACTAAACTATGTTCTAGTGATTACAAGTTTAAACCTTCGAATAAGATAGCTTTATATGTATGAATCGAATGATGTTATGAACATCATTACTACCTTAAGTTCCTTGGATAAACCTACTGGAAAAGAAAAAAATGGATCTAGCTTCAACGGATCCTTGGATGGCTCGAAGTTCTTGAAGCAGAATCATGACACGAAAACAAGTTCAAGTAAGATCATCACTTGAAATAAGATTGTTATAGTTATAGAAATTGAACCAAAGTTTGAATATGATTATTACATTGTATTAGAATGATAACCTACTGTAAGAAACAAAGATTTCTTGAGGTTGGATGATCACCTTACAAGATTGGAAGTGAGCTAGCAAACTTGAAAGTATTCTTGATTTTATGTAACTAGAACTTGTAGAATATATGAAGAACACTTAGAACTTGAAGATAGAACTTGAGAGAGATCAATTAGATGAAGAAAATTGAAGAATGAAAGTGTTGTAGGTGTTTTTGGTCGTTGGTGTATGGATTAGATATAAAGGATATGTAATTTTGTTTTCATGTAAATAAGTCATGAATGATTACTCATATTTTTGTAATTTTATGAGATATTTCTTGCTAGTTGCCAAATGATGGTTCCCACATGTGTTAGGTGACTCACATGGGCTGCTAAGAGCTGATCATTGGAGTGTATATACCAATAGTACATACATCTAAAAGCTGTGTATTGTACGAGTACGAATACGGGTGCATACGAGTAGAATTGTTGATGAAACTGAACGAGGATGTAATTGTAAGCATTTTTGTTAAGTAGAAGTATTTTGATAAGTGTATTGAAGTCTTTCAAAAGTGTATAAATACATATTAAAACACTACATGTATATACATTTTAACTGAGTCGTTAAGTCATCGTTACTCGTTATATGTAAGTGTTGTTTTGAAACCTTTAGGTTAACGATCTTGTTAAATGTTGTTAACCCAATGTTTATAATATCAAATGAGATTTTAAATTATTATCTTATCATGATATTATCATGTATGAATATCTCTTAATATGATATATATACATTAAATGTCTTTACAACGATAATCGTTACATATATGTCTCGTTTAAAAATCATTAAGTTAGTAGTCTTGTTTTTACATATGTAGTTCATTGTAAATATACTTAATGATATGTTTACTTATCATAGTATCATGTTAACTATATATATATATCCATATATATGTCATCATATAGTTTTTACAAGTTTTAACGTTCGTTAATCACCGGTCAACTTGGGTGGTCAATTGTCTATATGAAACATATATCAATTAATCAAGTCTTAACAAGTTTGATTGCTTAACATGTTGGAAACATTTAATCATGTAAATATCAATCTCAATTAATATATATAAACATGGAAAAGTTCGGGTCACTACAAGTGTGAACCACGAGCCGGTAGCACTATAAAAATAGATGTGAACCACGAGCCGGTAGCTTCGAGTGTGAACCACGAGCCGGTAGCACTATAAAACGAGGCGTGAACCACGAGCCGGTAGCGTCGAAGTGTGAACCACGAGCCGGTAGCACTATAAAAGAGTATGACTCAAATACGTATGGTGTGAACCACGAGCCGGTAGCACCATAGCGTTATGGTTAACCATATTGTGTTTGTGTTTGTTTAGCATGTTAAATATTGTATACGTATAATGTTGTATTGTCGTGATGTAGCTAACCCTCCGGGTGTAGCTTATTGGCGTTGTTCACATCATCTTTGGTGAACTTATACTTTGTTGATATCTTTAGCTTGTTGCTTAGAGATCGTACGGTATGCTTAGGGTAGTTGCCTTATACATGGATGCTTCGGTATGCGGTATTTGATATTTGTGTGGCGTGTCCATTTTATACGTATATATATGTATGTAGTATATTATCATTCACTAAGCGTTAGCTTACCCTCTCGTTGTTGATATTTTTATAGGTTCGCATGCTTGGCAGCTCGGGTAAGCTTGGGGATTTAGAGATCTTGGCTAGGTTGCTTAGAAGATCTTGCTTTTGTACTCGATTAGGATTTGGGTAGCGTAGTCCCAAATCACCATGCTCGGTTTGTTGAAAACTAAACTAGTCGGGTCGTGTATGTCCGTTTGGACAATTAATTAATGTATTAAATGTTTTAAGGTTATTAAACCTTCTATTGTAATTAAAGATGTTTATAGAAAAACAATCGGGACCTAAAGTATTATTTAACGCGTATTAAAAGGAAAATTTTTTATGGGCCGGTTTAATACGGGTTGGGTTGTTTCAAGTGGTATCAGAGCATGGTCTAAGGGATTTAGGCGACTTGAGATAGGTGCCTAGACTTAGATTTTGTGTGTGCTTATTTGTTGCGGGACTTGTAGGAGTACGGGTCGGAATGGGAACTTGGTTAGTGCCATAGCGTGTAGGTGAACTAACTAGGATTGTGACTTGTGTTATGATATTACTTCTTGCGTGTGTTTTATCGCGTAGGATTTTTGTTATGTTTTGTTATTGTTTGCGTTGCGAATATCATCGAGAAAGATAGTCGTTGTACTAACAAGTTGATACGGCGTGTGTGCATAATAAGGACTTGCAAACCTTATTACGGTTGCAAATCGTGTCTAGCAAGTGATGTACGTCGAGTGTTTAACAAGATGGACCGGTGTGGAGCGTGTTGTTTTATACGTTCGTGGACTAATCGTTTTGCATTCTTTAGAATGACGATGCGAAACGAGATCGAGATGAATGACGAGGAGTTTAACTCTAGAGTTGCGGCCGCCGTTGCGGAGCAAATGAGTGCGTTTCGAGAAGAAATGGATAGGAAGTATTCCGAATTTTGGGGTAGTAGTGAAATGGAGCGTTGTTTTAAGAGCTTCATGAGGACTAAACCCCCGATGTATGACGGGAAACCGGATCCTTTGGTAAGCACAACTTGGATCTCGGATGTCGAAGGGTGTTTTCGTACTATTGAATGCCCTCCTGAGAAGAAGACGAGACTCGCTACTAGTTTGTTGCGGGGTAGGGCCAAGGATTGGTTGGATGGTGAAATGTCCCGTTCTTATTGATTAAAAACGTTCCATATTAATTGATTTCGTTGCGAGGTTTTGACCTCTATATGAGACGTTTTTCAAAGACTGCATTCATTTTAAAACAAACCATAACCTTTATTTCATCAATAAAGGTTTAAAAAGCTTTACGTAGATTATCAAATAATGATAATCTAAAATATCCTGTTTACACACGACCATTACATAATGGTTTACAATACAAATATGTTACAACAAAATAAGTTTCTTTAATGCAGTTTTTACACAATATCATACAAGCATGGACTCCAAATCTCGTCCTTATTTAAGTATGCGACAGCGGAAGCTCTTAATAATCACCTGAGAATAAACATGCTTAAAACGTCAACAAAAATGTTGGTGAGTTATAGGTTTAACCTATATATATCAAATCATAATAATAGACCACAAGATTTCATATTTCAATACACATCCCATACATAGAGATAAAAATCATTCATATGGTGAACACCTGGTAACCGACATTAACAAGATGCATATATAAGAATATCCCCATCATTCCGGGACACCCTTCGGATATGATATAAATTTCGAAGTACTAAAGCATCCGGTACTTTGGATGGGGTTTGTTAAGCCCAATAGATCTATCTTTAGGATTCGCGTCAATTAGGGTGTCTGTTCCCTAATTCTTAGATTACCAGACTTAATAAAAAGGGGCATATTCGATTTCGATAATTCAACCATAGAATGTAGTTTCACGTACTTGTGTCTATTTTGTAAATCATTTATAAAACCTGCATGTATTCTCATCCCAAAAATATTAGATTTTAAAAGTGGGACTATAACTCACTTTCACAGATTTTTTACTTCGTCGGGAAGTAAGACTTGGCCACTGGTTGATTCACGAACCTATAACAATATATACATATATATCAAAGTATGTTCAAAATATATTTACAACACTTTTAATATATTTTGATGTTTTAAGTTTATTAAGTCAGCTGTCCTCGTTAGTAACCTACAACTAGTTGTCCACAGTTAGATGTACAGAAATAAATCGATAAATATTATCTTAAATCAATCAACGACCCAGTGTATACGTATCTCAGTATTGATCACAACTCAAACTATATATATTTTGGAATCAACCTCAACCCTGTATAGCTAACTCCAACATTCACATATAGAGTGTCTATGGTTGTTCCGAAATATATATAGATGTGTCGACATGATAGGTCGAAACATTGTATACGTGTCTATGGTATCTCAAGATTACATAATATACAATACAAGTTGATTAAGTTATGGTTGGAATAGATTTGTTACCAATTTTCACGTAGCTAAAATGAGAAAAATTATCCAATCTTGTTTTACCCATAACTTCTTCATTTTAAATCCGTTTTGAGTGAATCAAATTGCTATGGTTTCATATTGAACTCTATTTTATGAATCAAAACAGAAAAAGTATAGGTTTATAGTCGGAAAAATAAGTTACAATTCATTTTTGTAAAGGTAGTCATTTCAGTCGAAAGAACGACGTCAAGATGACCATTTTAGAAAACATACTTTCACTTTGAGTTTAACCATAATTATTGGATATAGTTTCATGTTCATAATAAAAATCATTTTCTCAGAATAACAACTTTTAAATCAAAGTTTATCATAGTTTTTAATTAACTAACCCAAAACAGCCCGCGGTGTTACTACGACGGCGTAAATCCGGTTTTACGGTGTTTTTCGTGTTTCCATGTTTTAAATCATTAAGTTAGCATATCATATAGATATAGAACATGTGTTTAGTTGATTTTAAAAGTCAAGTTAGAAGGATTAACTTTTGTTTGCGAACAAGTTTAGAATTAACTAAACTATGTTCTAGTGATTACAAGTTTAAACCTTCGAATAAGATAGCTTTATATGTATGAATCAAATGATGTTATGAACATCATTACTACCTTAAGTTCCTTGGATAAACCTACTGGAAAAGAAAAAAATGGATCTAGCTTCAAAAGATCCTTGGATGGCTTGAAAGTTCTTGAAGCAGAATCATGACACGAAAACAATTTCAAGTAAGATTTCCACTCGAAATAAGATTGTTATAGTTATAGAAATTGAATTAAAGTTTGAATATGATTATTACCTTGTATTAGAAAGATAACCTACTGTAAGTAACAAAGGTTTCTTGATCTTGGATGATTACTTGGAATGGATTTAGAAAGCTTGGAAGTAAACTTGCAATCTTGGAAGTATTCTTGATTTTATGAAACTAGAACTTTTGGAATTTATGAAGAACACTTAGAACTTGAAGATAGAACTTGAGAGAGATTAATTAGATGAAGAAAATTGAAGAATGAAAGTGTTTGTAGGTGTTTTTGGTCGTTGGTGTATGGATTAGATATAAAGGATATGTAATTTTGTTTTCATGTAAATAAGTCATGAATGATTACTCATATTTTTGTAATTTTATGAGATATTTCATGCTAGTTGCCAAATGATGGTTCCCACATATGTTAGGTGACTCACATGGGCTGCTAAGAGCTGATCATTGGAGTGTATATACCAATAGTACATACATCTAAAAGCTGTGTATTGTACGAGTACGAATACGGGTGCATACGAGTAGAATTGTTGATGAAACTGAACGAGGATGTAATTGTAAGCATTTTTGTTAAGTAGAAGTATTATGATAAGTGTCTTGAAGTCTTTCAAAAGTGTATGAATATATATTAAAACACTACATGTATATACATTTTAACTGAGTCGTTTAAGTCATCGTTAGTCGTTACATGTAAATGTTGTTTTGAAACCTTTAGGTTAACGATCTTGTTGAATGTTGTTAACCCATTGTTTATTATAACAAATGAGATGTTAAATTGTTATATTATCATGATATTATGATATATAATATATCTTAGTATGATATATATACAGTTAAATGTCGTTACAACGATAATCGTTACATATATGTCTCGTTTCGAAATCATTAAGTTAGTAGTCTTATTTTTACATATGTATTTCATTGTTAATACACTTAATAATATATTTACTTATAATTTAACATAATTAACCAAGTGTATCAATATCTTAATATGATTCATATGTACCTAGTAAGACGTTGTTATAACGATAATCGTTATATATATCGTTTTCGACTTTCTTAAATTAATAGTCTCATTTTTATGTATATAACTCATTGTTAAAATACCTAATGAGATACATACTTATAATAAAATCATGTTAACTATATATATAACCATATATATGTAATCGTATAGTTTTTACAAGTTTTAATGTTCGTGAATCACCGGTCAACTTGGGTGGTCAATTGTCTATATGAAACCTATTTCAATTAATCAAGTCTTAACAAGTTTGATTGCTTAACATGTTGGAAACACTTAATCATGTAAATATCAATCTCAATTAATATATATAAACATGGAAAAGTTCGGGTCACTACAGTACCTACCCGTTAAATAAATTTCGTCCCGAAATTTTAAGCTGTTGAAGGGGTTGACGAATCTCCTGGAAATAGATGCGGGTATTTCTTCTTCATCTGATCTTCACGCTCCAAGGTGAACTCGGGTCCTTTACGAGCATTCCATCGAACCTTAACAATTGGTATCTTGTTTTGCTTAAGTCTTTTAACCTCACGATCCATTATTTCGATGGGTTCTTCGATGAATTGAAGTTTTTCGTTGATTTGGATTTCATCTAACGGAATAGTGAGATCTTCTTTAGCAAAACATTTCTTCAAATTCGAGACGTGGAAAGTTTTATGTACAGCCACGAGTTGTTGAGGTAACTCAAGTCGGTAAGCTACTGGTCCGACACGATCAATAATCTTGAATGGTCCAATATACCTTGGATTTAATTTCCCTCGTTTACCAAATCAAACAACGCCTTTCCAAGGTGCAACTTTAAGCATGACCATCTCTCCAATTTCAAATTCTATATCTTTTCTTTTAATGTCAGCGTAGCTCTTTTGTCGACTTTGGGCGGTTTTCAAGCGTTGTTGAATTTGGATGATCTTCTCGGTAGTTTCTTGTATAATCTCCGGACCCGTAATCTGTATATCCCCCACTTCACTCCAACAAATCGGAGACCTACACTTTCTACCATAAATTGCTTCAAACGGCGCCATCTCAATGCTTGAATGGTAGCTGTTGTTGTAGGAAAATTCTGCTAACGGTAGATGTCGATCCCAACTGTTTCTGAAATTAATAACACATGCTCGTAGCATGTCTTCAAGTGTTTGTATCATCCTTTCGCTCTGCCCATCATTTTGTGGATGATAGGCAGTACTCATGTCTAGACGAGTTCCTAATGCTTGCTGTAATGTCTGCCAGAATCTTGAAATAAATCTGCCATCCCTATCAGAGATAATAGAGATTGGTATTCCATGTCTGGAGACGACATCCTTCAAATACAGTCGTGCTAACTTCTCCATCTTGTCATCTTCTCTTATTGGCAGGAAATGTGCTGATTTGGTGAGACGATCAACTATTACCCAAATAGTATCAAAACCACTTGCAGTCCTTGGCAATTTAGTGATGAAATCTATGGTAATGTTTTCCCATTTCCATTTCGGGATTTCGGGTTGTTGAAGTAGACCTGATGGTTTCTGATGCTCAGCTTTGACCTTAGAACACTTCAAACATTCTCCTACGTATTTAGCAACATCGGCTTTCATACCCGGCCACCAAAAATGTTTCTTGAGATCCTTGTACATCTTCCCCGTTCCAGGATGTATTGAGTATCTGGTTTTATGAGCTTCTCTAAGTACCATTTCTCTCATATCTCCAAATTTTGGTACCCAAATCCTTTCAGTCCTATACCGGGTTCCGTCTTCCCGAATATTAAGATGCTTCTCCGATCCTTTGGGTATTTCATCCTTTAAATTTCCCTCTTTTAAAACTCCTTGTTGCGCCTCCTTTATTTGAGTAGTAAGGTTATTATGAATCATTATATTCATAGATTTTACTCGAATGGGTTCTCTGTCCTTCCTGCTCAAGGCATCGGCTACCACATTTGCCTTCCCCGGGTGGTAACGAATCTCAAAGTCGTAATCATTCAATAATTCAATCCACCTACGCTGCCTCATATTCAGTTGTTTCTGATTAAATATGTGCTGAAGACTTTTGTGGTCGGTATATATAATACTTTTGACCCCATATAAGTAGTGCCTCCAAGTCTTTAATGCAAAAACAACCGCGCCTAATTCCAAATCATGCGTCGTATAATTTTGTTCGTGAATCTTCAATTGTCTAGACACATAAGCAATCACCTTCGTTCGTTGCATTAATACACAACCGAGACCTTGCTTTGATGCGTCACAATAAATCACAAAATCATCATTCCCTTCAGGCAATGACAATATAGGTGCCGTAGTTAGCTTTTTCTTCAATAACTGAAACGCTTTCTCTTGTTCATCATTCCATTCAAATTTCTTCCCTTTATGCGTTAATGCAGTCAAGGGTTTTGCTATTCTGTAAAAGTCTTGGATGAACCTTCTGTAGTAACCAGCTAGTCCTAAAAACTGGCATATGTGTTTCGGAGTTTTCGGGGTTTCCCACTTTTCAACAGTTTCTATCTTTGCCGGATCCACCTTAATACCTTCTTTGTTCACTATGTGACCGAGGAATTGAACTTCTTCCAACCAAAATGCACACTTTGAAAACTTAGCGTACAATTCTTCCTTCCTCAATACTTCTAACACCTTTCTCAAATGTTCACTGTGTTCTTGGTCATTCTTTGAGTAAATAAGTATGTCATCAATGAAAACAATGACAAACTTGTCAAGGTATGGTCCACACACTCGGTTCATAAGGTCCATGAACACAGCTGGTGCATTAGTTAAACCAAACGGCATGACCATAAACTCGTAATGACCGTAACGTGTTCTGAAAGCAGTCTTTGGAATATCATCTTCTTTCACCCGCATTTGATGATACCCGGAACGTAAGTCAATCTTTGAATAAACAGACGAGCCTTGTAGTTGATCAAATAAGTCGTCGATTCTCGGTAGTGTGTAGCGGTTCTTGATGGTAAGTTTGTTCAACTCTCGGTAGTCGATACACAACCTGAATGTACCATCTTTCTTCTTGACAAACAAAACAGGAGCTCCCCACGGTGATGTGCTTGGTCGAATGAAACCACGCTCTAAAAGTTCTTGTAATTGGCTTTGCAGTTTTTTCATCTCGCTGGGTGCGAGTCTGTAAGGAGCACGAGTTATTGGTGCAGCTCCTGGTACAAGATCTATTTGAAATTCAACGGATCGATGTGGGGGTAATCCCGGTAATTCTTTCAGAAATACATCGGGAAATTCTTTTGCAATGGGAACATCATTGATGCTCTTTTCTTCAGTTTGTACTTTCTCGATGTGTGCTAGAACAGCATAGAAACCTTTTCTTATTAGTTTTTGTGCCTTCAAATTACTAATAAGATGTAGCTTCGTGTTGCCCTTTTCTCCGTACACCATTAAGGGTTTTCCTTTTTCTCGTATAATGCGAATTGCATTTTTGTAACAAACGATCTCTGCTTTCACTTCTTTCAACCAGTCCATACCGATTATCACATCAAAACTCCCTAACTCTACTGGTATCAAATCAATCTTAAATGTTTCGCTAACCAGTTTAATTTCTCGATTCCGACATATATTATCTACTGAAATTAATTTACCATTTGCTAATTCGAGTAAAAATTTACTATCCAAAGGCGTCAATGGACAACTTAATTTAGCACAAAAATCTCTACTCATATAGCTTCTATCCGCACCCGAATCAAATAAAACGTAAGCAGATTTATTGTCAATAAGAAACGTACCCGTAACAAGCTCCGGGTCTTCCTGTGCCTCTACCGCATTAATATTGAAAACTCTTCCGCGGCCTTGTCCATTCGTGTTCTCCTGGTTCGGGCAATTTCTAATAATGTGGCCTGGTTTTCCACATTTATAACAAACTACATTGGCATAACTTGCTCCGACACTACTTGCTCCGCCATTACTCATTCCGACACCATTTGTTCCTTTCGTTCTATTAACCCCTGGTCCATAGGCCTCACACTTCGCCGCGCTATGACCATTTCTTTTACACTTGTTGCAAAATTTGGTGCAGAACCCCGAGTGATACTTTTCACACCTTTGGCATAGCTGCTTCTGATTGTTGTTGTTGTTGCGGTTATTATTGTTGTTGGGATGATTGTTGTAGTTGCTGTTGTTGTTGTTGTTGGGCCGTTTGTTGTAGTTGCGATTGATGTTGCGATTGTTGGGATAATTGTTGCGATTATTGTTGTAATTGCTGTTGTTGTTGTATTGGTGATTCTTATCACCGTTTTCCTCCCACTTTCTTTTAACTTGCTTCACATTGGCCTCTTCAGCAGTCTGTTCTTTAATTCTTTCTTCAATCTGGTTCACTAGTTTGTGAGCCATTCTACATGCCTGTTGTATGGAGGCGGGCTCGTGTGAACTTATATCTTCTTGGATTCTTTCCGGTAATCCTTTCACAAACGCGTCGATCTTCTCTTCCTCATCTTCGAATGCTCCCGGACACAATAGGCACAATTCTGTGAATCGTCTTTCGTACGTGGTAATATCAAATCCTTGGGTTCGTAACCCTCTAAGTTCTGTCTTGAGCTTATTGACCTCGGTTCTGGGACGGTACTTCTCGTTCATCAAGTGCTTGAATGCTGACCACGGTAGTGCGTACGCATCGTCTTGTCCCACTTGCTCTAGATAGGTATTCCACCATGTTAACGCAGAACCTGTGAAGGTATGCGTAGCGTACTTCACTTTGTCCACTTCAGTACACTTACTTATGGCAAACACCGATTCGACCTTCTCGGTCCACCATTTCAATCCGATCGGTCCTTCGGTTCCATCAAATTCCAAAGGTTTGCAGGCAGTGAATTCTTTGTAGGTGCATCCTACACGATTTCCTGTACTGCTAGATCCAAGGTTATTGTTGGTATGTAGCGCAGCCTGTACTGCGGCTATGTTTGAAGCTAGAAAAGTACAGAATTCCTCTTCATTCATATTCTCGGTGTGTCGAGTAGTCGGTGCTATTTCCTTCAAAATAGTCAAATGGAACAAGTTAATCATACAGAATATTAAGAGTAGTTAATAGCATTTCGTAGCATAATATGAACTCATTTATAAAAGCTTTTTCTTCATATTAGCGTTTTATAAGTTTAAATTCGGGTAGTACCTACCCGTTAAGTTCATACTTAGTAGCTAATATACAATTCAACTGCTACAATTCTATATGAAAAACTGATTATAATAATATTTCGCGTTCAAACTTTTACACAATATTTTACAAACTTACAATACCGCTTATTTTACATATAGCATGAAATATAGCACACAATAAATTTGATACAAGATGGTTGTGAAGATAATTCTAGCTAGTACACAAGTCGTTCAGCAAAGGCAATAAAGACACGTAATTCATACGTCCAGAAACAAGTCATGCATTCTGGTTTTACTAGGATTACTTCCCATCCTTGGTCTTGTGGAACATAACCGTTATGGCCGTTGATAAGACAGCGTGTTGTAACGTCGTCAAAGGGATGAGGGTTACGTAATGTCCAACAGTCCCGTAACAATCTAAAAACCTCATTTCTTACCCCAATTACCGACTCCGTCACTTGTGGAAACGTTTTGTTTAATAGTTGTAGCCCGATGTTCTTGTTCTCACTTTGGTGAGAAGCCAACATTACTAATCCGTAAGCATAACATGCTTCTTTATGTTGCATGTTAGCCGCTTTTTCTAAATCACGAAGTCCAATATTCGGATATATTGAGTCAAAATAATTTCTTAACCCATTGCGTAAAATAGCATTTGGGTTCCCCGCAATATATGTGTCAAAGTAAACACATCGTAACTTATGGATTTCCCAATGTGATATCCCCCATCTTTCGAACGAAAGCCTTTTATAAACCAAGGCATTCTTGGAACGTTCTTCGAATGTCTTACAAACTGATCTCGCCTTAAATAGTTGTGCCGAATAATTTTGACCGACTCTAGACAAGATTTCATTAATCATGTCTCCGGGTAGGTCTCTTAAAATATTGGGTTGTCTATCCATTTTGTGTTTTTATACTGTAAAATAGACAAGAGTTAGATTCATAAAAAAAAAATACTTATTAATACAAGCAATTTTTACATATATCATAAAGCATAAGCACACTATATTACATATATTACACCACACGAATACAACTATCTTATTCCGACTCGCTTGTTTCTTCTTCTTCTGTTTTGGTTCGTTTTGCCAAGTTTCTAGGGATATATGATGTTCCCCTAATACGAGCCGTCGTTTTCCACATTGGTTTAGAAAAACCTGGTGGTTTAGAGGTTCCCGGGTCATTGTTACAACTTAAGGACTTCGGGGGTTGACGATACATATAAAGTTCATCGGGGTTGGAATTAGATTTCTCTATTTTTATGCCCTTTCCCTTATTATTTTCTTTTGCCTTTTTAAATTCAGTTGGGGTAATTTCTATAACATCATCGGAATTCTCGTCGGAATCCGATTCATCGGAGAATTGGTAATCCTCCCAATATTTTGCTTCCTTGGCGGAAACACCATTGACCATAATTAACCTTAGTTGGTTGGTTGAGGATTTTCTTTTACTTAACCGTTTTATTATTTCCCCCACCGGTTCTATTTCTTCATCCGGTTCGGATTATTCTTCCGGTTCCGATTCTTCTTCCGGTTCCGACTCTTCTTCCGGTTCCTCTTCGGGAACTTGTGAATCAGTCCACGAATCATTCCAATTTACATTTGACTCTTTATTATTATTAGGTGAGTCAATGGGACTTGTTCTAGAGGTAGACATCTATCACATAATATCAAACGCGTTAAGAGATTAATATATCACATAATATTCACATGTTAAAAATATATAGTTTCCAACAAAATTTGTTAAGCAATCATTTTTCAAGTAAACACGGTCGAAGTCCAGACTCACTAATGCATCCTAACAAACTCGATAAGACACACTAATGCAAAATTCTGGTTCTCTAAGACCAACGCTCGGATACCAACTGAAATGTCCCGTTCTTATTGATTAAAAACGTTCCATATTAATTGATTTCGTTGCGAGGTTTTGACCTCTATATGAGACGTTTTTCAAAGACTGCATTCATTTTAAAACAAACCATAACCTTTATTTCATCAATAAAGGTTTAAAAAGCTTTACGTAGATTATCAAATAATGATAATCTAAAATATCCTGTTTACACACGACCATTACATAATGGTTTACAATACAAATATGTTACAACAAAATTAGTTTCTTGAATGCAGTTTTTACACAATATCATACAAGCATGGACTCCAAATCTAGTCCTTATTTAAGTATGCGATAGCGGAAGCTTTTAATAATCACCTGAGAATAAACATTCTTAAAACGTCAACAAAAATGTTGGTGAGTTATAGGTTTAACCTATATATATCAAATCATAATAATAGACCACAAGATTTCATATTTCAATACACATCCCATACATAGAGATAAAAATCATTCATATGGTGAACACCTGGTAACCGACATTAACAAGATGCATATATAAGAATATCCCCATCATTCCGGGACACCCTTCGGATATGATATAAATTTCGAAGTACTAAAGCATCCGGTACTTTGGATGGGGTTTGTTAAGCCCAATAGATCTATCTTTAGGATTCGCGTCAATTAGGGTGTCTGTTCCCTAATTCTTAGATTACCAGACTTAATAAAAAGGGGCATATTCGATTTCGATAATTCAACCATAGAATGTAGTTTCACGTACTTGTGTCTATTTTGTAAATCATTTATAAAACCTGCATGTATTCTCATCCCAAAAATATTAGATTTTAAAAGTGGGACTATAACTCACTTTCACAGATTTTTTTCTTCGTCGGAAAGTAAGACTTGGCCACTGGTTGATTCACGAACCTATAACAATATATACATATATATCAAAGTATGTTCAAAATATATTTACAACACTTTTATTATATTTTGATGTTTTAAGTTTATTAAGTCAGCTGTCCTCGTTAGTAACCTACAACTAGTTGTCCACAGTTAGATGTACAGAAATAAATCGATAAATATTATCTTGAATCAATCCACGACCCAGTGTATATGTATCTCAGTATTGATCACAACTCAAACTATATATATTTTGAAATCAACCTCAACCCTGTATAGCTAACTCCAACATTCACATATAGAGTGTCTATGGTTGTTCCGAAATATATATAGATGTGTCGACATGATAGGTCGAAACATTGTATACGTGTCTATGGTATCTCAAGATTACATAATATACAATACAAGTTGATTAAGTTATGGTTGGAATAGATTTGTTACCAATTTTCACGTAGCTAAAATGAGAAAAATTATCCAATCTTGTTTTACCCATAACTTCTTCATTTTAAATCCGTTTTGAGTGAATCAAATTGCTATGGTTTCATATTGAACTCTATTTTATGAATCAAAACAGAAAAAGTATAGGTTTATAGTCGGAAAAATAAGTTACAATTCATTTTTGTAAAGGTAGTCATTTCAGTCGAAAGAACGACGTCTAGATGACCATTTTAGAAAACATACTTCCACTTTGAGTTTAACCATAATTTTTGGATATAGTTTCATGTTCATAATAAAAATCATTTTCTCAGAATAACAACTTTTAAATCAAAGTTTATCATAGTTTTTAATTAACTAACCCAAAACAGCCCGCGGTGTTACTACGACGGCGTAAATCCGGTTTTACGGTGTTTTTCGTGTTTCCAGGTTTTAAATCATTAAGTTAGCATATCATATAGATATAGAACATGTGTTTAGTTGATTTTAAAAGTCAAGTTAGAAGGATTAACTTTTGTTTGCGAACAAGTTTAGAATTAACTAAACTATGATCTAGTGATTACAAGTTTAAACCTTCGAATAAGATAGCTTTATATGTCTGAATCGAATGATGTTATGAACATCATTACTACCTTAAGTTCCTTGGATAAACCTACTGGAAAAGAGAAAAATGGATCTAGCTTCAAAAGATCCTTGGATGGCTTGAAAGTTCTTGAAGCAGAATCATGACACGAAAACAATTTCAAGTAAGATTTCCACTCGAAATAAGATTGTTATAGTTATAGAAATTGAATTAAAGTTTGAATATGATTATTAACTTGTATTAGAAAGATAACCTACTGTAAGTAACAAAGGTTTCTTGATCTTGGATGATTACTTGGAATGGATTTAAAAAACTTGGAAGTAAACTTGCAATCTTGGAAGTATTCTTGATTTTATGAAACTAGAACTTTTGGAATTTATGAAGAACACTTAGAACTTGAAGATAGAACTTGAGAGAGATTAATTAGATGAAGAAAATTGAAGAATGAAAGTGTTTGTAGGTGTTTTTGGTCGTTGGTGTATGGATTAGATATAAAGGATATGTAATTTTGTTTTCATGTAAATAAGTCATGAATGATTACTCATATTTTTGTAATTTTATGAGATATTTCATGCTAGTTGCCAAATGATGGTTCCCACATGTGTTAGGTGACTCACATGGGCTGCTAAGAGCTGATCATTGGAGTGTATATACCAATAGTACATACATCTAAAAGCTGTGTATTGTACGAGTACGAATACGGGTGCATACGAGTAGAATTGTTGATGAAACTGAACGAGGATGTAATTGTAAGCATTTTTGTTAATTAGAAGTATTATGATAAGTGTCTTGAAGTCTTTCAAAAGTGTATGAATACATATTAAAACACTACATGTATATACATTTTAACTGAGTCGTTAAGTCATCGTTAGTCGTTACATGTAAATGTTGTTTTGAAACCTTTAGGTTAACGATCTTGTTGAATGTTGTTAACCCATTGTTTATTATAACAAATGAGATGTTAAATTGTTATATTATCATGATATTATGATATATAATATATCTTAGTATGATATATATACAGTTAAATGTCGTTACAACGATAATCGTTACATATATGTCTCGTTTCGAAATCATTAAGTTAGTAGTCTTATTTTTACATATGTATTTCATTGTTAATACACTTAATAATATATTTACTTATCATTTAACATAATTAACCAAGTGTATCAATATCTTAATATGATTCATATGTACCTAGTAAGACGTTGTTATAACGATAATCGTTATATATATCGTTTTCGAGTTTCTTAAATTAATAGTCTCATTTTTATGTATATAACTCATTGTTAAAATACCTAATGAGATACATAATTATAATAAAATAATGTTAACTATATATATAACCATATATATGTCATCGTATAGTTTTTACAAGTTTTAATGTTCGTGAATCACCGGTCAACTTGGGTGGTCAATTGTCTATATGAAACCTATTTCAATTAATCAAGTCTTAACAAGTTTGATTGCTTAACATGTTGGAAACACTTAATCATTTAAATATCAATCTCAATTAATATATATAAACATGGAAAAGTTCGGGTCACTACAGATGGTAGGATTGATCTTGTCGGTGGTGAACCGTTTATGGCGTTATCGTGGGACGGGTTTAAGAAGGAATTCTTCGAGGAGTTCCGGACTTCAGCCGAGTTGTTGAAAATGCGTAATGAGTTGCGAAATTTGCAACAGGGTTCTATGGATTTGAATACTCTCAAGACGACCTTTATGGCGAAGGCTCGTTTTTGCCCGGAGTATTTGGGGAATGATAATTTATTGATGCAAGATTTCTATCAAACCTTGAATGATGACTTGAAGAATAAGATTAGCAGGGGTCAAGCGAAATTGTTTGCGGAATTATTCAACTAGGCTAGAGGTTTCGAGTCGTTTTCACGATCGAAGATGAGTTAACCTTCAAGTGAGAGAAGGGTTGTTTCTTATGGTGCTCCAAGTAAGAGGACTAAGGGTCCGAGTGTGAGCACGGGTGGTATGCGGACGAGTATATTGGATTCTAGCACGTCTAGATGTTACAATTGTGGCGTGAGGGGTCACAAGTCTTGGGAATGTTCGGTGCCAAAGGGTGATGGCATGGTGTGCTTCATTTGTCAAGAAGAAGGACGTCGCAAGTCGGAATGTCCCGAGTTAGCAGGGACGGGTGCAGCAAGGAGACGTTAAGGTACGTTTCATTTTAATAAATATGTCCTTTGATTATTTATTATGCGCCGTTGAGTTTGAGTTTATTAGATGCATTGTTTGTGCATGTTATTGATATGGGTGACGTTCCGAATGGAAGTACCCTATGGTGACGTTTGATTGTCGGGCGAAGGGCGTAAGACTTGGTGCAACAAAGCATTCCTTATTATTTGGGAAATGTTTCTACCAAACCATGGAAATGGGTTTTGGTGTTCAGTTGTTAAGCGCGTGTTCGCTTTTGTGTTGAAGTTGATGAACCATGAGGTTCGACGGGTGGGATGATTCCCGAGAAATCGAGTGTTGATCTAGATGTATGTTACTAAAAGAGTCTGCATGACGCGACATTAGGTGCCTCTATCATACCTACTAGTGTGGTGTTCGACTCCGATTGTGTTGTGGTTACATTGTACTTAGGGTGCCGGAGTGAAACCCTTAGGTACATGAGTGACTAGGTGGAAATTGACAAACTAGAGCAATTGGATGATTGCGAGGGTGTGGTTTGTATAATCGTGGTACACTTTTTGTTCGAAGTGTTTAAGGATTGATTGAAATCCTTTGTGTGCTCAAGGATGGAGCAAGATATGGTGATGGGTCATGTGAGCCCAATCGTTTGTAAAGTCTACCTTTGGTAGCATTGTACGGTTGTACGAGTTATGGATATGGGACGTAGTTCCAAGTGGGGGAGTTACACTCCCGCACGAGGAAGTTTTAGTGTGAGATTTCGGATGATGCTTTTGGTAGATCCGGAAAATGTTGTCGAGACCTGGTTTTGGTCGATTTGTGGTAGATTACAATTTCGGATAAATTGTACTTATGGTTTAGATTTGAATTATCACCGAGGTGGTAATGTGGTAAATCTCGTTGAGAGATAATGGACGTGTTTGGTGAGCAAGGTGAAATCCTTCGGTTAAGGGAGGTGTGTGTCGGATTCTCTTCTAGAGAATTATTGTTTTGTGCCTATGTTTGATATAGGTGGTTCTTGCTCGAGTGTGTGAATGGTTAGTGGTATCCGTTAGGATTCACTATGGCGTAGCAGAGCGCGATGTTACGCTACTCGTTGTTCGAGGACAAAAGGGCGTTGATTGGTGAAGCATGACCTTCGGGGTCCGCTGACTTCATCATGGTATTGTTGATTGGTGAAGCATGACCTTCGGGGTCCGCTGACTTCATCATGGTATTGTTGATTGGTGTAGCATGACATTCGGGGTCCGTTGACTTCATCATGGGAGTAGTGATATATCGGTGAAGCATGACTGTTGACGGGGTCCGCTGACTTCATCCGGTGTTAAGTGATCTATCGGTTGTTTTATACACCGATGGTGGGGTCGTGAGGACCATGTTGCGTGATTAGTGATGTGATAGCCGTGTTTCGCTCACATGTTGTTACGGGTGTGACAATAGTCGATTTTGTACACCTTAGGATTAGCGTTGGCATAGTCGTTTTGGGCGCTTTTGGTTTTAGCCGTTGCTTATGATGTTACGGTAGTTGCGTATTGGTCGTATTGCGCACTACAAGGGATGTTTAGTGATTGGTGTTATCCGTCAGGATTCATTTGGTTCGGTCTTCATCGTTTCAGGTTGTTGACCTTAGGTTGAGACTTGGTTGTTTTTAGCGTCGTACTCGGTAAGGGTATGCTAAGGAATTGATATCTCGATATGAGATTGGTTGAGTTTTCCCGATGTGAGGGATTGAGGAAGTGCTAGTGCCCGAAATTATGGAATTTGATAAATCGCGGGTGATGATTTAGATGTTAAGGGTAACTCTTTGAGAAGAATTGTCTAAGGGATCGTTGTAGACTTCGGTTGTTGCGTGTATTGTACGTCTCGGGATGTGATCAAGTGTGTAATTTGTCATTGGATTAACCATCGGGTTAGCGAATTTGTGGTAGAAGTCGGTTTGAAATGCATGTTCGACGACCATTGAGTGTGGGTCCGTTTGGGTTCGTGACTAGGATCACGAGGACGTGATCGAATCTAAGTGGGGGAGAGTTGTAACACCCCGTTTTCCCCGTACATGACTTATAGGTGTATTGTGTATGTACGATAGGCGTATGAAGGGTTTGGGACATGTTCGGGTGTTGAGGTCTTGTATGCAAGAAAATGACTCAGATCACGCCGTGTATCGCGGCGCGACAAATAAGGTCGCGGCGCGACAATCAACTAGAATTCAGATCATAAAGTGTGGTAAAGAAGGCACCAGACTCAGGCAAAGGTCGCGGCGCGACCATTAATGCCGCGGCGCGGCATACTGCACGAACTGGCACCAGATTCTTGTAATTTCAAATGAAGTTCAAGGGCAATTTGGTCTTTTCGCGTTTGAGCCAGATTTGAGGATTTAACCTCATCCATTCATTTCATTTCTTATTTTCTTTTCCTTTTTCTTTCATTTTCTCCCAAGAAACTCAAATACCCCAAGTGATTCAAGTGGGATTTTAGAAAGGAAGAAGCGGGTTTTGATCTTTGGCGTAGTTGACAAGTTTGTTCTCCTCGTTCTTAGCTACACGATGATACTAGTGTTAAGCTCTAACTCCGAATTGCATTTTCGTGTTCATCATTCAAATTTGGGGCTTTTGGCTTGTATGTTCATAGATGGAACCCATTTAGTTGTTAGTTGAAGATTAACACCAAGATTCGAGTTTATTGTTGTTATTGGCGGGTTTTGGGTTGGTTAATGATTTAGCCATGTTTAAGACTTGTAAATGGTGTACAATCACTAGCATTAGTGATTATTGGTGTTTTGGAGACTTTTAGGGTTTTCGTGGTTGACTAATTTTGACTAGAGTCAAAATTAGGGTTTGTTGAGGATTATGACCCGAATGTCGATTCGATGAGGTTTATAAACTTAAAATGGATTAAGTTGAAGTATAAAACCGAGTTAAATATGTTTTGGTGTCAAAACTTGTAATTGGTGAGATTTTGACTTTATGGGTCAAAATTAGGGTTTATGGGCGATTTTGAGAACGATAAGTGTTTAACACTTGTGTTCGGGTTTAATTGGCATATTAGGACCGTTATCACTCGTGTCAGTGATTATTGGTTAGTTTGGGCACGGTTTGTGCTTGGAAGTGCATTTGGGTCGAAATTGCACTAAGGGTCGAATTGGGTTGGTTTGTAAATCCATCCTAATTATGTTGTGGTATTTATGATAATGGAATAGGTACATTCCTTCGGCGAGTTGCGGATTATTCGGAAGCGTTCATCAAGGCGACAAGGTGAGTGTTAATATCCTATGTGCATATGTATGTGTAGGATGGGTGCGGGTCGGGTGAAGTGGTTCTCAGTTATAGAGCTCACTTCACATATAGGTGGATTGATGGACTTGTGTATAGGTCCAATTGGCACGGTTGTGCGTTTGGTTGGCCACCTTTGACGAGGTGCACACTTTGTGTACGTTATCACATGGGCGGGTGATGTGGATTATATAACCCTAATGGCGAAGGGTTAATATTGTGAGTGGAATAATTATGCGTTCATGTTTATGGCGTATTTGTTTGTGGATGTGATGGTAGCATTGAGTGTGAACCACAAGCCGGTAGCACTATAAAAATAGATGTGAACCACGAGCCGGTAGCATCGAGTGTGAACCACGAGCCGGTAGCACTATAAAAATAGATGTGAACCACGAGCCGGTAGCATCGAGTGTGAACCACGAGCCGGTAGCACTATAAAACGAGGCGTGAACCATGAGCCGGTAGCATCGAAGTGTGAACCACGAGCCGGTAGCACTATAAAAGAGTATGACTCAAATACGTATGGTGTGAACCACGAGCCGGTAGCACCATAGCGTTATGGTTAACCATATTGTGTTTGTGATTGTTTAGCATGTTAAATATTGTATACGTGTAATGTTGTATTGTCGTGATGTAGCTAACCCTCCGGGTGTAGCTTATTGGCGTTGTTCACATCGTCGTTGGTGAACTTATACTTTGTTGATATCTTTAGCTTGTTGCTTAGAGATCGTACGGTATGCTTAGGGTAGTTGCCTTATACATGGATGCTTCGGTATGCGGTATTTGATATTTGTGTGGCGTGTCCATTTTATACATATATATGTATGTAGTATATTATCATTCACTAAGCGTTAGCTTACCCTCTCGTTGTTGATATTTTTATAGGTTCGCATGCTTGGCGGCTCGGGTAAGCTTGGGGATTTAGAGATCTTGGCTAGGTTGCTTAGAAGATCTTGCTTTTGTACTCGATTAGGATTTGGGTAGCGTAGTCCCAAATCACCATGCTCGGTTTGTTAGAAACTAAACTAGTCGGGTCGTGTATGTTCGTTTGGACAATTAACTAATGTATTAAATGTTTTAAGGTTATTAAACCTTCTATTGTAATTAAAGATGTTTATGAAAAAACAATCGGGACCTAAAGTATTATTTAACGCGTATTAAAAGGAAAATTTTTTATGGGCCGGTTTAATACGGGTTGGGTTGTTTCAGACAGAATTTCGACTTACACCCTTACAACATTCGCTAACATACCCTTATTATTAGAATTTAAAATTAAAATTAAAATTAAAATTAAAATTATAATATATATATATATATTTTACGTATGAAGGAAGAAGAAAAAGATGTGTTTTACTTTGATCAAAACCGCGAGTTTTATAGGCATGTGGGCTGGAAAAGTCAGCCATGCGATCGCATGGTTTTTGTTCTTCCAGGCCATGCGATCGCATGGCCAGCTGGGAGAGCTCAAAAGTCTTTAAAAACGTGGGCTGCTTATTTATTTATTATATAATATAATATATATAATTAAATATAATTATATATATTATATTATATTCTTGTACTCCGTTGACTTGTAATTTTTAATCCGTTGCGTCGAGCGTTGAGAGTTGACTTTGGTCCCGGTTCCGGATTTTCGAACGTCCTTGCGTACAATTTAATATCTTGTATTTTGCGTTTTGCGTCTTGTACTCTTGTAATTTTGAGACGTTTCTCATCAATAATTGGAACCACTTTGATTGTATTTTGTACTTTTGAGCTTTTTGGTCGTTTGCGTCTTCAATTCGTCGAATCTGTCTTTTGTCTTCATCTTTTATTATTTAAATGAATATCACTTGTAAATAGAATAATTGCAACTAAAAGCTTATCTTTCTTGAGGGATAATGCTATGAAATATATGTTCGTTTTTAGCATTATCAAGCTACATAGACTATAGTTACACTACTTACTACTTTACTTGATTTATATCTAACCTAAATGATATATTTGCTAGTACACTAACTTATGTTTCTTTTGAGTGCTAGATGACTTCTTCCAATCCTATAATTCTCACCGACTCTATAATACCCCGTCAGAATCCACTAACGGCATATTAACTCCGGTCCCACAGTTTAGCGGTTACGCCCTCTATATGAAACGTTTCCGAAAAGTATTCGCATTAATTATCAAAGCAAAGTCATTTATTAAAGATAATGTAACGGAAAAGTATTTGACATAAATGACCAACGTAAATGAACCCAAAGCATCTCAATAAGTAAATAGTTTAAATGTGAATATTTGTTCTTGAAATAAAGACGATAAAATATGCTGGACATCGTCCAGTTCTAGCAGCAGACAACATGACAACTTCTGTATAGCGGAAGCACTACCTCTATGGGCCTGAGATAAAACATGCAAAACGTTAACAAAAACGTTGAGTGAATCTACAGGTTTAGTAAAGCATTTCGTAAGTTAGGCCACAATATTTTCTGGAAAACATCGTAAGAAAAGTATACATTATCATGAGCACTTGATTATAAAACTTTAACCTTTGCGGATAGCTAGGCTACACGTCTTCCTTTTACCCTATCTGAGCATACACTAATCAAGTGTACAAGTAACAACAAAATAATCACTAGTTATGTTGCGGTGAGTTTTGTCAAACCTAACGGTACCGTCCCTATAAGTCGAGCTTACATAAAGTAACTAATATAATCAAGCTAAGGGATTTTTGATCTGAACTCATATGGATAGTTGTTTAGGTTACTTGTGCCTAATATGTAAAACATTTGTAAAAAGCATGTATCTCATCCCTGTAAAAACGTAGTAGGGACTGTAGACTCACCTTAGCAAAAGCACTTGAAATATCTTAGCAAATGTACTGTAGTCGAACAATCTCGATCAAACAACGCAACCTAGTCAAGTAGATCATCTTAATTATACACGTATAGGTCATACTATGTCAACCCATAGTATACGCAAAGTCCTAGTGCTCAGACTGACTCAACAACCAAGTAAAAGTCAACTAGTCCAAGCAAGTCAACAAAAGTCCACCAAAGTCAAACCAAAAGTCAACTCGGTCAAAGTGGTCAACTAAAGTCCAAAATCTCAGTAGGTCATGTAAAAATGGTCAACATGTTAAACCTAGGTCAAGTATCACTTTACAGCTCATAGTTAAGCAAATTGCACATTCGCAGTTTAACGCATGCCTTTAAAATACGTACATCGTAGAAAGATACAACTATAACTCTTAGCACATAATTCATAAACATATGAACAACTCCAGATCATAACTAGACTCAAAATATATTCCATAAAGTCCAGCCAAAGCCTCATACAATATTTAAAAGTCGGATATCAGAAGGGGTCTAGTTACGGTTTATAAAATCTGTTTCAGCACGCGCGTCAGTTTTGAAACATTTATAAAAAAATATAGAAAATAGATTTTGATGAACGGCCAATTAAAGATTTCTCCAAACATCTCAAAATATTAATGATAAAATAATTAAAGACATATCTTTAGCCAATTCGTACAGTTTAGCAAATCTTTACAGACCTTTCAGTTTTGGTCAACAAATAAACACATCACTTAGACGAGCATATATCTCATGGAAAATCATGTTTTCGGAAGTCGTCATACAAATGAAAAACATCAAGGAACATATAAACTAACATATTCCAGAAGATCAAAGTCCCAATCAACTTCTAGTTCACTCTAGCAATTGTTGTTTAACTTTAAAAACAGTTTCAGCTCACTTAACAATACGAATCTTCGTTTTGACATAACGGAAGCATTACAAAAGCTTTTGACGCAAACCTTAAGTCTAACATGCATGATTTTTCGCAAGGAATACAATAGTACACTTTTGATTAACTAAATAACAAAGCATTCAAGTCAGAAAATTCGTATTACAAGCATAACCTAGTCAAAACTTCGATTAAGCATATCTTGAGCATACGATAACGAAATCAAACAAAATCAAAGTCTAAAATTAATAGCTTTTTGATAACCATCCATCTAAACATATTACAAGATCAGTCCACATGTCAATTTTATCAGATCATTAAAATACAAATTTGTTTTTCATGCAAACAACATCAATCGAGCAATTAAACGATAAACGATAATGCAAGACACTATTAATTGAGCACTAGACTTGATTACACTATGTTATTGAACTAAAAATCTAAATTATAACAATTAGGGTTACAAGTTATACCTTAAAATATCAAATTGAAAGTACTATCGCGTAGAGAACGACAAGGGGATCAACGTTCGTGTACAAGCTTTCTTCTAATTTTGACTTATGAAGGTGGTGGTGGTGTGATGGTGGTCGTCAGCCAAAGAGAGGGAGAGGGGAGAGAGATGTCGACTAAATAAGGGGAAAGAATGAGGGTTTCTAATTCTATTTTTCCTTTTATAGCCCCCTTAAGCCCTAATCTCACCACTAATGTGATGACCCGTCCAAATCCCTTTGGACGAATACATCATTCATCGATTTCACAGTGAGGTACTGACCTCTACATGATACGTTTTGTAAACATTGCATTCTTTTGAAAAGGCACACCATAAATGAATATCAAATTCTAAGGTTTTTGACATTTGATGATTTCAACATATAGACAATCACCTTAAATAATAGTTTACAATACTACATCTGTTGACAATGCAGTTAAAATAAGATACATGGTGATGATTTTGGGAATGCAAAGTGTTCTCGAATAAAGCATGTATGACTCCATGCACATAGCTTGTATAACGTATAAGCAAACAGCAAAAGACTTCTAGGAACCTGAGAATAAACATGCTTAAAAGTGTCAACATAAAGGTTGGTGAGTTCATAGTTTTAGTGTTGCGCATAATCTGTATATAAAGGTGGATTACAAGATTTCAGTTGTTTCATCCAGAAACGTTTATCAAAATATTCTATGAAATTGAGCACCCTGGTAACTAAACTTTAACGTTATAATAAGTACCCCTGTTTTAACACACATGCAACCAACATGTACAATACACGCAATTCAACGTGTACTAAACTCAAATAGCATACGTCTGTTTTATAGTTCATGCTAGGGTTTCTATACCTGGAACAGACGGGGATGTCAAGCCCTATGGATCTATATACAACTATTCGTGCCCACCAGTTCTTATAATCGACAGTTACTAGTTACCAAAGCTAAGAGATTTTCGGTTCAAACTCGGTGTAGAATTTAGTATGTACTTGTATCCATTGCGTTTAAAATAAAGTGCGTGTATTCTCAGTCCAAAAATATAGATTGCAAAAGAAATTAAAAAGGGAGCATATGAAACTCACCTTAGCAGCACATAATGTCATTCATCGAAATGTGACCGAAACTCGAAATGCAAAGTAACCATAGATCTCAACCTAGAGAACATATATTGGTCAATAAATGTCTAACAAGCTAGGTCAGGTCATAGTGTATCATAATCCTAATGCTCGAGACCGACATGCAAAAGTTAACAAAAGTCATCTCAAAAGTCAACCTGACCCAATATGATCTTTAAATCTATATATGTTTATTATCATAGTATATGTCTTGATAATTGAACGAATTTGTAGTTTATCAAACTCCAAATATTATTTATTTCAGGAGCTATATTATATTTGAATTATCATGACAATCGAAAATATTTTATTTTTCACATAGCTTTTCAATACTTGTAAAATCATATTATAGTGTTTATAAAGCTTTAAAACATGATTAAACAGTCAACTTTGACAATTGATCAACAAAACAAAACGTGCCTTATATAGAAATTCATTTACTCGATTAGTAATATATAAAAATCCCATTTATCAATCTCACAGACAAGTTGTTTAAATATTAATTTACAGTTTCAAACACAATTTCAATTAACGTTAACCATAATTTAGTAGACCATATCTTTTAATCCGTTCATCGAAATAATGCGATTTCTAAATGAAAAGTTATTAATTTTTCGCCAGCTTTCTAATAACATGCATATCATATACCTTATATCAGTAGTATATGTATTAAATTCGTGATTTATCGTAAAACTATCTAACGACGAAATTTAGCATACAAGCATGTATAAACATATATACTCCAGCACTAGACATGGATACACTATTAATATATAAAAGATAAGATATGAATGCTCACATATCAATATTGTGATTCAATATTGTAGGAAAGTACGTAGACGCAACGGAGATGATAAACACTAGGTTTGACTCACGAGCTATACCCCCGAACTATATCCATAACCTCCATATCTATAACCCATAATTTCCTTAGCTCTATCCCGCTCGAAAAGCTTGTTTTGAAATAACTCGCTCATGACATCGTCGTAGTATTTTATGTATAATAATACTAATAATAATACTAATACTACTAATAATAATATTAGAATTAATAATAATATTTATTTATAACAATAATAATATTAATAATAATAATAAAATAAATCTTACGGAGTGTATAGAGAAGAGAGATTGAAATTGTGAATTATGAGAATAAGAAATTGAGCAATTTAAAGGAGTTGAACCCACCTACCACACCATGCGATCGCATGGGCTGGTGGGCATTTTGCCATGCGATCGCATGGCTATATATTACAGCTCACATTTACAACTTTTGGACTGCTGGCACATTTGTAATGTATATATATATATATATATATATATATATATATATATATATATATATATATATATTATTTAATATATAATATATTTAATCTTTAGAATTAATTAAATATTATATTATATTCTCGTGCATAGTTGATTTATAATTTTTACACCGATGTGTTATACGTTGACCCTCGACTTAAGTACCGGTTCTGGTTTTTCGAACACATTTTCGTACGCTTAGAAAACTGGTACTTTACGTTTCGTGTAATGTACCTTTATCAATAACAAGACTCAAATCAAGGAAAAATTATCCCACTCAAAGTGTAACTTATTCATTTGAGTATTTTGGTCATTTGCTTCTATAAATCGACGTCTCATTATTTACCCATATATATTATAATAATACTATTTTAAATACAAAACGTTTTACAACCAAGTTAATATTATATTTTATCACTTTGTAAAATAATGATATTATCATTTAAAAATATAACCTTATATATTTTAGAAATATTTATTTGCTAATATTAATATTTAGTTTTTTAAAAACTTATTATATTTCAAAGTTTAATATATTTAAAATAGTTTAAATGTTAGATATTATTATATCACTTTACGTTTTATGCTCTAGTACATAATTTGATATGATTCATTTATGCGCCAACGTTTAATTTAACTTCTCAAACGTTCTAATTAACATATCTATAAATTAATCGAATCAATAAACAAGTGTTACTATTAATTACTTAACTTATCGATATTCATTTTCTAAGTTATCTATATTCCCCAATTTTACTTTTACATTAAATAATATGAAAGTTAAATAGTTTATCTTATCAAAAGTCACGAGGCAATTATTGTAAGGCATGTATTGGAAATCAACATGAATTTCCACCAATCTGTCTAGCTCTCGCTACTTGACACTTTGTCCTTACTTGAAGATCACTTTACCATTTATTCCGAATACCGTTAAAAAAAAGAGAAAGGTTTCCTAATTCAAAGTGGACCTCTCAACAGAGACTCGTAATTGTAGTGACCCGAACTTTTCCATGTTTATATATATATTAAATGAAATTGTTATTTACATGATTAAGTGTTTCTAACATGTTAAGAAATCAAACGTGTTAAGAATTGATTAATTGAAATAGGTTTCATATAGACAATTGACCACCCAAGTTGACCGGTGATTCACGAACGTTAAAACTTGTAAAAACTATATGATGACACATATATGGATATATATATAGTTAACATGATATTATGATGAGAAAACATATCATTAAGTATATTAACAATGAACTACATATGTAAAAGCAAGACTACTAACTTAATGATTTTGAAACGAGACATATATGTAACGATAATCGTTGTAACGACATTTAATGTATATATATATATCATATTAAGAGATATTCATACATCATATTATCATGATAATATAATAATTTAAAATCTCATTTGATATTATAAACATTGGGTTAACAACATTTAACAAGAGCGTTAACCTAAAGGTTTCAAAACAACACTTACATGTAACGACTAACGATGACTTAACGATTCAGTTAAAATGTATATACATGTAGTGTTTTAATATGTATTCATACACTTTTGAAAGACTTCAAGACACTTATCAAAATACTTCTACTTAACAAAAATACTTACAATTACATCCTTGTTCAGTTTCATCAACAGTTCTACTCGTATGCACCCGTATTCGTACTCGTACAATACACAGCTTTTAGATGTATGTACTATTGGTATATACACTCCAATGATCAGCTCTTAGCAACCCATGTGAGTCACCTAACACATGTGGGAACCATCATTTGGCAACTAGCATGAAATATCTCATAAAATTACAAAAATATGAGTAATCATTCATGACTTATTTACATGAAAACAAAATTACATATCCTTTATATCTAATCCATACACCAACGACCAAAAACACCTACAAACACTTTCATTCTTCAATTTTCTTAATCTAATTGATCTCTCTCAAGTTCTATCTTCAAGTTCTAAGTGTTCTTCATAAATTCTACAAGTTCTAGTTTCATAAAATCAAGAATACTTCCAAGTTTGCTAGCTTACTTCCAATCTTGTAGAGTGATCATCCAACCTCAAGAAATCTTTCTTATTTACAGTAATATATCTTTCTAATACAAGGTAATACTCATATTCAAACTTTGATTCAATTTCTATAACTATAACAATCTTATTTCGAGTGGAAATCTTACTTGAACTTGTTTTTCGTGTCATGATTCTGCTTCAAGAACTTTCAAGTCATCCAAGGATCCTTTGAAGCTAGATCCATTTTTCTCATTTCCAGTAGCTTTATCCAGAAAACTTGAGGTAGTAATGATGTTCATAACATCATTCAATTCATACATATAAAGCTATCTTATTCGAAGGTTTAAACTTATAATCACTAGAACATAGTTTAGTTAATTCTAAACTTATTCTCAAACAAAAGTTAATCCTTCTAACTTGAATTTTAAAATCAACTAAACACATGTTCTATATCTATATGATATGCTAACTTAATGATTTAAAACCTGGAAACACGAAGAACATTGTAAAACCGGACATACGCCGTCGTAGTAACACCGCGGGCTGTTTTGGGTTAGTTAATTAAAAACTATGATAAGCTTTGATTTAAAAGTTGTTCCTCTGGGAAAATGATTTTTATTATGAACATGAAACTATATCCAAAAATCATGGTTAAACTCAAAGTGGAAGTATGTTTTCTAAAATGGTCATCTAGATGTCGTTCTTTCGACTGAAATGACTACCTTTACAAAAACTACTTGTAACCTTTATTTCCGACTATAAACCTATAATTTTCTGTTTAGATTCATAAAATAGAGTTCAATATGAAACCATAGCAATTTGATTCACTCAAAACGGATTTAAAATGAAGAAGTTATGGGTAAAACAAGATTGGATAATTTTTCTTGTTGTAGCAACGTGAAAATTGGTAACAAATCTATATTAATCATATCCTAGCTAAATTATATTGTATTATACATGTATTCTAATATATTATGTAATCTTGGGATACCATATACACGTATGCAAATGTTTTGACATATCATATCGACCCATGTGTATATATTATTTAGAACAACCATAGACACTCTATATGCAGTAATGAGGGAGTTAGCTATACAGGGTTGAGGTTGATTCCAAAAATATATATACTTTGAGTTGTGATCTAGCCTGAGACGTGTATACACTGGGTCGTGGATTGATTCAAGATAATATATATCAATTTTTTTCTGTACATCTAACGTTGGACAACTAGTTGTAGGTTACTAACGAGGACAGCTGACTTAATAAACTTAAAGCATCAAAATGTATTAAAAGTGTTGTAAATATATTTTGAATATACTTTGATATATATGTACATATTTGTTATAGGTTCGTGAATCGACTAGTGGCCAAGTCTTACTTCCCGACGAAGTAAAAATCTGTGAAAGTGAGTTATAGTCCCACTTTTAAAATCTAATATTTTTGGGATGAGAATACATGCAGGTTTTATAAATGATTTACAAAATAGACACGTGAAACTACATTCTATGGTTGAATTATCGAAATCGAATATGCCCCTTTTTATTAAGTCTGGTAATCTAAGAATTAGGGAACAGACACCCTAATTGACGCGAATCCTAAAGATAGATCTATTGGGCCTAACAAACCCCATCCAAAGTACAGGATGCTTTATTACTTCGAAATTTACATCATATCTGAAGGGTGTCCCGGAATGATGGGGATATTCTTATATATGCATCTTGTTAATGTCGGTTACCAGGTGTTCACCATATGAATGATTTTTATCTCTATGTATGGGATGCGTATTGAAATATGAAATCTTGTGGTCTATTGTTACGATTTGATATATATATATATATATATATATATATATATATATATATATATATATATATATATATATATATATATATATATATATATATATATATATATATATATATATATATATATATATATATATATATAGGTTAAACCTATAACTCACCAACATTTTTGTTGACGTTTAAAGCATGTTTATTCTCCGGTGAATACTAAGAGCTTCCGCTGTTGCATACTAAAATAAGGACAAGATTTGGAGTCCATGTTTGTATGATATTGTGTAAAAACTGCATTCAAGAAACATATGTCGATGTAATATATTTCTATTGTAAACGATTATGTAATGGTCGTAGATTATCATTATTTGATAATCTACGTAATGCTTTTGAAACCTTTATTGATAAAATAAAGGTTATGGTTGTTTTAAAAATGAATGCAGTCTTTGAAAAACGTCTCATATAGAGGTCAAAACCTTGCAACGAAATCAATTAATATGGAACGTTTATAATCAATATGAACGGGACATTTCAGTTGGTATCCGAGCGTTGGTCTTAGAGAACCAGAATTTTGCATTAGTGTGTCTTATCGAGTTTGTTAGGATGCATTAGTGAGTCTGGACTTCGACCGTGTTTACTTGAAAAATGATTGCTTAACAAATTTTGTTGGAAACTATATATTTTTAACATGTGAATATTATGTGATATATTAATCTCTTAACGTGTTTGATATTATGTGATAGATGTCTACCTCTAGAACAAGTCCCATTAACTCACTTAATAATAATGAAGAGTCAAATGTAAATTGGAATGATTCGTGGACTGATTCACAAGTTCCCGAAGAGGAACCGGAAGAAGAGTCGGAACCGGAAGAAGAATCAGAACCGGAAGAAGAAATAGAACCAGTGGGGGAAATAATAAAACAGTTAAGTAGAAGAAAATCCTCAACCAACCGACCAAAGTTAATTATGGTCAATGGTGTTTCCGCCAAGGAAGCAAAGTATTGGGAGGATTACCAATTCTCCGATGAATCGGATCCCGACAAGGATTCCGATGATGTTATAGAAATTACCCCAACACAATTTAATAAGGCAAAAGAGAACAATAAGGGAAAGGGCAAAAAAATAGAGAAATTTGATTCCAAACCCGATGAACTTTATATGTATCGTCAACACCCGTATTTCTTAAGTTGTGACAATAACCCGAGAACCTCTAAACCACCAGGTTTTTCTAAACCAATGTGGAAAACGACGGCTCGTATTAGGGGAACATCATATATCTCTAGAAACTTGGCAAAACAAACCAAAACCGAAGAAGAAGAAACGAGCGAGTCGGAATAAGATAGTTGTATTCGTGTGGTGTAATATATGTAATATAGTGTGCTTATGCTTTATGATATATGTAAAAATTGCTTGTATTAATAAGTATTTTTTTATGAATCTAACTCTTGTCTATTTTACAGTATAAAAACACAAAATGGATAGACAACCCAATATTTTAAGAGACCTACCCGGAGACATGATTGATGAAATCTTGTCTAGAGTAGGTCAGAATTCCTCGGCACAACTATTTAAGGCGAGATCAGTTTGTAAGACATTCGAAGAACGTTCCAAGAATGCATTGGTTTATAAAAGGCTTTCATTCGAAAGATGGGGGATATCACATTGGGAAATCCATAAGTTACGATGTGTTTACTTTGACGCATATATTGCGGGGAACCCAAATGCTATTTTACGCAATGGGTTAAGAAATTATTTTGACTCAATATATCTGAATATAGGACTTCGTGATTTAGAAAAAGCGGCTAACATGCAACATAAAGAAGCATGTTATGCTTACGGGTTAGTAATGTTCGCTTCTCACCAAAGCGAGAACAAGAACATTGGGCTACAACTATTAAACAAAACGTTCCCACAATTGACAGACTCAGTAGTTGGGGTGAGAAACAATGTTTTTAGATTGTTACAGGACTGTTGGACATTACGTAACCCTCGTCCCTTTGACGACGTTACAACACGCTGTCTTATCAACGGCCATAACGGTTATGTTCCACAAGACCAAGGATGGGAAGTAGTCCTAGTAAAACCAGAATGCATGACTTGTTTCTGGACGTATGAATTACGTGTCTTTATTGCCTTTGCTGAACGACTTGTGTACTAGCTAGAATTCTTCACAACTATCTTGTATCAAAGTTATTGTGTGCTATATTTCATGTTATATGTAAAATAAGCGGTATTGTAAGTTTGTAAAATATTGTGAAAAAGTTTGAAGCGAAATATTATTATAATCAGTTTTTCATATAGAATTGTAGTAGTTGAATTGTATATTAGCTACTAAGTATGAACTTTACGGGTAGGTACTACCCGAATTTAAACTTATAAAATGCTAATATGAAGAAAAAGCTTTTATAAATGAGTTCATATTATGCTACGAGATACTATTGACTATTCTTAATATTCTGTATGATTAACTTGTTTCATTTGACTATTTGAAGGAAATGGCACCGACTACTCGACAAACCATGAATATGAGCGAAGAGGAATTTCATACCTTTCTTGCTACAAACATAGCTGCAGTACAGGCTGCGCTACATACCAACAATAACTCCGAATATAGCAATGCAGCTAACGGCGCAAGAAATCATGTAGGATGCACCTACAAAGAATTCACTGCCTCCAAACCTTTGAAATTTGATGGAACCGAAGGACCGATCTGATTAAAACGGTGGACCGAGAAGGTCGAATCGGTGTTTGCCATAAGTAAGTGTACTGAAGAGGACAAAGTGAAGTACGCTACGCATACCTTCACAGGTACTGCGTTAACATGGTGGAATACCTATCTAGAGCAAGTGGGACAAGATGATGCTTACGCACTGCCGTGGTCAGCATTCAAGCACTTGATGAACGAGAAGTACCGTCCCAGAACCGAGGTCAATAAGCTCAAGACAGAACTTAGAGGGTTACGAACCCAAGGATTTGATATTACCACGTACGAAAAACGATTCACAGAATTGTGCCTATTGTGTACGAGAGTGTTCGAAGATAAGGAAGAGAAGATCGACGCATTTGTGAAAGGATTACCGGAAAGAATCCAAGAAGATATAAGTTCACACGAGCCCGCCTCCATACAACAGGCATGTAGAATGGCTCACAAACTAGTGAACCAGATTGAGGAAAGAATTAAAGAATAGGTGGCTGAAGAGGCCAATGTGAAGCAAGTCAAAAGAAAGTGGGAGGAAAACGGTGATAAGAATCACCAATACAACAACAACAACAATTACAACAATAATCGCAACAACTATCCCAACAATCGCAACATCAATCGCAACATCAATCGCAACTACAACAAACGGCCCAACAATAACAACAACAACAACAACAACAACAACAACAACAACAACAACAACAACAACAACAACAACAACAACAACAACTACAACAATCATCCCAACAACAATAACAACCGCAACAACAACAACACTCAGAAGCAGCTATGCCAAAGGTGTGAAAAGTATCACTCGGGGTTCTGCAGCAAATTTTGTAACAAGTGTAAAAGAAATGGTCATAGCGCGGCGAAGTGTGAGGTCTACGGACCAGGGGTTAACAGAACGAAAGGAACAAATGGTGTCGGAACGAGTAATGGCGGAGCAAGTAGTGTCGGAGCAAGTTATGCCAATGTAGTTTGTTATAAATGTGGAAAACCGGGCCACATTATTAGAAATTGCCCGAACCAGGAGAACACGAATGGACAAGGCCGCGAAAGAGTTTTCAATATTAATGCGACAGAGGCACAGGAAGACCCGGAGCTTGTTACGGGTACGTTTCTTATTGACAATAAATCTGCTTACGTTTTATTTGATTCGGGTGCGGATAGAAGCTATATGAGTAGAGGTTTTTGTGCTAAATTAAGTTGTCCATTGACGCCGTTGGATAGTAAATTTTTACTCGAATTAGCAAACGGTAAATTAATTTCAGCAGATTATATATGCCAGAATCGATAAATTAAACTGGGTAGCGAAATATTTAAGATTGATTTGATACCAGTAGAGTTAGGGAGTTTTGATGTAATAGTTGGCATGGACTGGCTGAAGAAGGTGAAAGCAGAGATCGTATGTTATAAAAATGCAATTCGCATTGTACGAGAAGAAGGAGAACCCTTAATGGTGTACGGAGAAAAGGGCAACATGAAGCTACATCTTATTAGTAATTTGAAGGCACAAAAACTAATAAGAAAAGGTTGTTATGCTGTTCTAGCACACGTCGAGAAAGTACAAACTGAAGAATAGAGCATCAATGATGTTCCCGTAGCAAAAGAATTTCCCGATGTATTTCCGAAAGAATTACCGGGACTACCTCCACATCGATCTGTTGAATTTCAAATAGATCTTGTACCAGGAGCTGCACCAATAGCACGTGCTCCTTATAGACTCGCACCCAGCCAGATGAAAGAACTGCAAAGCCAACAGCAAGAACTATTAGAACGTGGTTTTATTCGACCAAGCACATCACCATGGGGAGCTCCTGTTTTGTTTGTCAAGAAGAAGGATGGTACATTTAGGTTGTGTATTGACTACAGAGAGTTGAACAAACTTACCATCAAAAACCGTTATCCACTGCCGAGAATTGACGACTTATTTGATCAACTACAAGGCTCGTCGGTTTATTCAAAAATCGATTTACGTTCTGGATATCATCAAATGCGAGTAAAGGAGGATGATATTCCAAAAACTGCTTTTAGGAGGCGTTATGGTCATTACGAGTTTATGGTTATGCCGTTTGGATTGACTAACGCACCAGCTGTGTTCATGGACCTTATGAACCGAGTGTGTGGGCCATATCTTGACAAGTTTGTCATTGTTTTCATCGATGACATACTTATTTACTCAAAGAATGATCAAGAGCACGAAGAACATTTAAGAAAAGTGCTGGAAGTATTGAGGAAAGAAAAACTGTACGCTAAATTTTCAAAGTGTGCATTTTGGTTGGAAGAAGTTCAATTCCTCGGTCACGTAGTGAACAAAGAAGGTATCCAGGTGGACTCGGCAAAGATCGAAACCGTCGAAAAGTTGGAAACCCCAAAAACTCCGAAGCATATACGTCAATTTTTAGGATTGGCTGGTTACTACAGAAGATTCATCCAAGATTTCTCCAAAATAGCAAAACGCTTGACTGCATTAACGCATAAAGGGAAGAAATTTGAATGGAAGGATGAACAAGAGAAGGCGTTTCAATTATTGAAGAAAAAGCTAACTACGACACCTATATTGTCATTGCCTGAAGGGAATGATGATTTTGTGATTTATTGTGACGCATCAAAGCAAGGTCTCGGTTGTGTATTAATGCAACGAACGAAGGTGATTGCTTATGCGTCTAGACAATTGAAGATTCACGAGCAAAATTATACAACGCATGATTTGAAATTAGGCGCGGTTGTTTTTGCATTAAAGACTTGGAGGCACTACTTATATGGGGTCAAAAGTATTATATATACCGACCACAAAAGTCTTCAACATATATTTAATCAGAAACAACTGAATATGAGGCAGCGTAGGTGGATTGAATTGTTGAATGATTACGACTTTGAGATTCGTTACCACCCGGGGAAGGCAAATGTGGTAGCCGACGCCTTAAGCAGAAAGGACAGAGAACCCATTCGAGTAAAATCTATGAATATAATGATTCACACTAACCCTACTTCTCAAATAAAGGAGGCGCAACAAGGAGTTTTAAAAGAGGGAAATTTAAAGGATGAAATACCCAAAGGATCGGAGAAGCTTCTTAATATTCGGGAAGACGGAACCCGGTATAGGGCTGAAAGAATTTGGGTACCAAAATTTGGAGATATGAGAGAAATGGTACTTAGAGAAGCTCATAAAACCAGATACTCAATACATCCTGGAACGGGGAAGATGTACAAGGATCTTAAGAAACATTTTTGGTGGCCAGGTATGAAAGCCGATATTGCTAAATATGTAGGAGAATGTTTGACGTGTTCTAAGGTCAAAGCTAAACATCAGAAACCATCAGGTCTACTACAATAACCTGAAATTCCGGAATGGAAATGGAAAAACATTACCATGGATTTCATTACTAAATTGCCAAGGACTGCAAGTGGTTATGATACTATTTGGGTAATAGTTGATCGTCTCACCAAGTCAGCACACTTCCTGCCAATAAGAGAAGATGACAAGATGGAGAAGTTAGCACGACTGTATTTGAAGGAAGTCGTCTCCAGACATGGAATACCAATCTCTATTATCTCTGATAGGGATGGCAAATTTATTTCAAGATTCTGGCAGACATTACAGTAAGCATTAGAAACTCATCTAGACATGAGTACTGCCTATCATCTACAAACTGATGGGCAGAGCGAAAGGACGATACAAACGCTTGAAAACATGCTACGAGCATGTGTTATTGATTTCGGAAACAGTTGGGATCGACATCTACCGTTAGCAGAATTTTCCTACAACAACAGCTATCATTCAAGTATTGAGATGGGGCCGTTTGAAGCACTTTATGGTAGAAAGTGCAGGTCTCCAATTTGTTGGAGTGAAGTGGGGGATAGACAGATTACGGGTCCGGAGATAATACAAGAAACTACCGAGAAGATCATCCAAATTCAACAACGGTTGAAAACCGCCCAAAGTCGACAAAAGAGCTACGCCGACATTAAAAGAAAAGACATAGAATTTAAAATTGGAGAGATGGTCATGCTTAAGGTTTCACCTTGGAAAGGTGTTGTTCGATTTGGTAAACGAGGGAAATTAAATCCAAGGTATATTGGACCATTCAAGATTATTGATCGTGTCGGACCAGTAGCTTACCGACTTGAGTTACCTCAACAACTTACGAATGTACATAACACTTTTCACGTCTCGAATTTGAAGAAATGTTTTGCTAAAGAAGATCTCACTATTCCGTTGGACGAAATCCAAATCAATGAAAAACTTCAATTCATTGAAGAACCCGTCGAAATAATCAATCGTGAGGTTAAGAGACTTAAACAAAACAAGATACCGATTGTTAAGGTTCGATGGAATGCTCGTAGAGGACCCGAGTTAACCTGGGAATGTGAAGATCAGATGAAGAAGAAATACCCGCATTTATTTCCAGAAGATACGTCAACACCTCCAACTGCTTAAAATTTTGGGACGAAATTTATTTAACGGGTAGGTACTGTAGTGACCCGAACTTTTCCATGTTTATATATATATATATATATATTAAATGAAATTGTTATTTACATGATTAAGTGTTTCCAACATGTTAAGCAATCAAACATGTTAAGAATTGATTAATTGAAATAGGTTTCATATAGACAATTGACCACCCAAGTTGACCGGTGATTCACGAACGTTAAAACTTGTAAAAATTATATGATGACACATATATGGATATATATATATATATATATATATATATATATATATATATATATATATATATATATATATATATATATATATATATATATATATATATATATATATAGTTAACATGATATTATTATAAGAAAACATATCATTAAGTATATTAACAATGAACTACATATGTAAAAGCAAGACTACCAACTTAATGATTTTGAAACGAGACATATATGTAACGATTATCGTTGTAACGACATTTAATGTATATATATCATATTAAGAGATATTCATACATCATATTATCATGATAATATAATAATTTAAAATCTCATGTGATATTATAAACATTGGGTTAACACCATTTAACAAGATCGTTAACCTAAAAGTTTCAAAACAACACTTACATGTAACGACTAACGATGACTTAACGACTCAGTTAAAATGTATATACATGTAGTATTTTAATATGTATTCATACACTTTTGAAAGACTTTAAGACACTTATCAAAATACTTCTACTTAACAAAAATGCTTACAATTACATCCTCGTTCAGTTTCATCAACAATTCTACTGGTATGCACCCGTATTCGTACTCGTACAATACACAGCTTTTAGATGTATGTACTATTGGTATATACACTCCAATGATCAGATCTTAGAAGCCCATGTGAGTCACCTAACACATGTGGGAACCATCATTTGGCAACTAGCATTAAATATCTCATAAAATTACAAAAATATGAGTAATCATTCATGACTTATTTACATGAAAACAAAATTACATATCCTTTATATCTAATCCATACACCAACGACCAAAAACACCTACAAACACTTTCATTCTTCAATTTTATTCATCTAATTGATCTCTCTCAAGTTCTATCTTCAAGTTCTAAGTGTTCTTCATAAATTCTACAAGTTCTAGTTTCATAAAATCAAGAATACTTCCAAGTTTGCTAGCTTACTTCCAATCTTGTAGAGTGATCATCCAACCTCAAGAAATCTTTCTTATTTACAGTAAGATATCTTTCTAATACAAGGTAATACTCATATTCAAACTTTGATTCAATTTCTATAACTATAACAATCTTATTTCGAGTGGAAATCTTACTTGAACTTGTTTTTCGTGTCATGATTCTGCTTCAAGAACTTTCAAGCCATCCAAGGATCCTTTGAAGCTAGATTCATTTTTCTCATTTCCAGTAGCTTTATCCAGAAAACTTGAGGTAGTAATGATGTTCATAACATCATTCGATTCATACATATAAAGCTATCTTATTCGAAGGTTTAAATTTGTAATCACTAGAACATAGTTTAGTTAATTCTAAACTTGTTCGCAAACAAAAGTTAATCCTTCTAACTTGACTTTTAAAATCAACTAAACACATGTTCTATATCTATATGATATGCTAACTTAATGATTTAAAACCTGAAAACACGAAGAACACTGTAAAATCGGACATATGCCGTCGTAGTAACACCGCGGGCTGTTTTGGGTTAGTTAATTAAAAACTATGATAAACTTTGATTTAAAAGTTGTTCTTCTGGGAAAATTATTTTTCTTATGAACATGAAACTATATCCAAAAATCATGGTTAAACTCAAAGTGGAAGTATGTTTTCTAAAATGGTCATCTAGACGTCGTTCTTTCGACTGAAATGACTACCTTTACAAAAACGACTTGTAACTTATATTTCAGACTATAAACCTATACTTTTTCTATTTAGATTCATAAAATAGAGTTCAATATGAAACCATAGCAATTTGATTCACTCAAAACGGATTTAAAATGAAGAAGTTATGGGTAATACAAGATTGGATAATTTTTCTTGTTGTAGCAACGTGAAAATTGGTAACAAATCTATATTAATCATATCCTAGCTAACTTATATTGTATTATACATGTATTCTAATATATTATGTAATCTTAGGATACCATAGACACGTATGCAAATGTTTTGACATATCATATCGACCCATGTGTATATATTATTTGGAACAACCATAGACACTCTATATGCAGTAATGAGGGAGTTAGCTATACAGGGTTGAGGTTGATTCCAAAAATATATATACTTTGAGTTGTGATCTAGCCTGAGACGTGTATACACTGGGTCGTGGATTGATTCAAGGTAATATATATCAATTTTTTTCTGTACATCTAACGTTGGACAACTAGTTGTAGGTTACTAACGAGGACAGCTGACTTAATAAACTTAAAACATCAAAATGTATTATAAGTGTTGTAAATATATTTTGAATATACTTTGATATATATGTACATATTTGTTATAGGTTCGTGAATCGACCAGTGGCCAAGTCTTACTTCCCGACGAAGTAAAAATCTGTGAAAGTGAGTTATAGTCCCACTTTTAAAATCTAATATTTTTGGGATGAGAATACATGCAGGTTTTATAAATGATTTAAAAAATAGACACAAGTACGTGAAACTACATTCTATGGTTGAATTATTGAAATCGAATATGCCCCTTTTTATTAAGTCTGGTAATCTAAGAATTAGGGAACAGACACCTTAATTGACGCGAATCCTAAAGATAGATCTATTGGGCCTAACAAACCCAATCCAAAGTACCGGATGCTTTAGTACTTCAAAATTTATATCATATCCGAAGGGTGACCCGGAATGATGGGGATATTCTTATATATGCATCTTGTTAATGTCGGTTACCAGGTGTTCACCATATGAATGATTTTTATCTCTATGTATGGGATGCGTATTGAAATATGAAATCTTGTGGTCTATTGTTACGATTTGATATATATATATATATATATATATATATATATATATATATATATATATATATATATATATATATATATATATATATATATATATATATATATATATATATAGGTTAAACCTATAACTCACCAACATTTTTGTTGACGTTTAAAGCATGTTTATTCTTAGGTGAATACTAAGAGCTTTCGCTGTTGCATACTATAATAGCATGCAACAGCGAAAACTCTTAATAATCACCTGAGAATAAACATGCTTTAAACGTCAACAAAAATATTGGTGAGTTATAGGTTTAATCTATATTTATCAAATCATAATAATAGACCACAAGATTTCATATTTCAATATACATCCCATACATAGAGATAAAAATCATTCATACGGTAAACACCTGGTAACCGACCTTAACAAGATGCATATAGAATATCCCCTATCATTCCGGGACTCCCTTCGGACATGATGAATTCGAAGTACTAAAGCATTCGGTACTTTGGATGGGGCTCGCTGGGCCCAATAGATCTATCTTTAGGATTCGCGTCAATTAGGGTGTCTGTTCCCTAATTCTTAAATTACCAGACTAAAAAGGGGCATATTCGGTTTAATAATCCAGCTATAGAATGTAGTTTCATTTACTTGTGTCTATTTTGTAAAACATTTATAAAACTGCATGTATTCTCATCCCAAAATATTAGATTTTAAAAGTGGGACTATAACTCACTTTCACAGATTTTTACTTCGTCGGGAAGTAAGACTTGGCCACTGGTCGATTCACGAACCTATAACAAATATGTACATATATATCAAAGTATGTTCAAAATATATTTACAACATTTTTAATACGTTTTGCTGTTTTAAGTTTATTAAGTCAGCTGTCCTCGTTAGTAACCTACAACTAGTTGTCCACAGTTAGATGTACAGAAAAATAAAGCAATATATATTATCTTGAATCAATCAACGACCTCGTGTATACAAGCCTCAAGATAGATCACAACTCAAAGTATATATAATATTTTGGAATCAACCTCAACCCTGTATAGCTAACTCCAACATTACTGCATATAGAGTGTCTATGGTTGTTCCGAAATATATATATAGATGGGTCGATATGATATGTCAAAACATTGTATTCGTGTCTATGGTATCCCAAGATTACATAATATATTAGAATACATGTATAATACAATATGAGTTAGCTAGGATATGATTAATATAGATTTATTACCAATTTTCACGTAGTTACAACAAGAAAAATTATCCAATCTTGTTTTACCCATAACTTCTTCGTTTTAAATCCGTTTTGAGTGTTTCAAGTTGCTATGGTTTCATATTGAACTTAAGTTTATGAATCTGAACAGAAAAATTATAAATTTATAGTCAGAAATACAGGTTATAAGTCATTTTTTTAAAGGTAGTCATTTCAGTAGAAAGAACGACGTCTAGATGACCATTTTGGAAAACATACTTCCACTTTGAGTTTAACCATGATTTTTGGATATAGTTTCATGTTCATAAGAAAAATCATTTTCCCAGAAGAACAACTTTTAAATCAAAGTTTATCATAGTTTTTAATTAACTAACCCAAAACAGCCCGCGGAGTTACTATGACGGCGTATATCCGGTTTTACGGTGTTTTTCGTGTTTCCAGGTTTTAAATCATTAAGTTAGCATATCATATAGATATAGAACATGTGTTTAGTTGATTTTAAAAGTCAAGTTATAAGGATTAACTTTATTTGCGAACAAGTTTAGAATTAACTAAACTATGTTCTAGTGATTACAAGTTTAAATCTTCGAATAAGATAGTTTTATATGTATGAATCAAATGATGTTATGAACATCATTACTACCTTAATTTTAGTAGGTAAACCTACTAGAAATGAGAAAAATAGATCTAGCTTCAAAGGATCCTTGGATGGCTTAAAAGTTCTTGAAGCAGAATCATGACACGAAAACAAGTTCAAGTAAGATTTCCACTTGAAATAAGATTGTTATAGTTATAGAAATTGAATCAAAGTTTGAATATGAGTATTACCTTGTATTATAAAGATATCTTACTATAAATAAGAAAGATTTCTTGAGGTTGGTTGATCACTTTACAAGATTGGAAGTAAGCTAGCAAACTTGGAAGTATTCTTGATTTTATGAAACTAGAACTTATAGAATTTATGAAGAACACTTAGAACTTGAAGATAGAACTTGAGAGAGATCAATTAGATGAAGAAAATTGAAGAATGAAAGTGTTTTTAGGTGTTTTTGGTCGTTGGTATATTGATTAGATATAAAGGATGTGTAATTTTGTTTACTTGTAAATAAGTCATGAATGCTTACTAATATTTTTGTAATTTTATGAGATATTTCATGCTAGTTGCCAAATTATGGTTCCCACATGTGTTAGGTGACTTACAAGGGCTGCTAAGAGCTGATCATTGGAGTGTATATACCAATAGTAAATACATTTAGAAGCTGGGTATTGTACGAGTACGAATACGAGTGCATACGAGTAGAATTGTTGATGAAAATGAATGAGGATGTAATTGTAAGCATTTTTGTTAAGTAGAAGTACTTTGATAAGTGTCTTGAAATCTTTCAAAAGTGTATGAATACATATTAAAACACTACATGTATATACATTTTAACTGAGTCGTTAAGTCATCGTTAGTCTTTACATGTAAGTGTTGTTTTGAAACCTTTAGGTTAACGATCTTGTTAAATGTTGTTAACCCATTGTTTATTATATCTAAAGAGATGTTAAATTATTATATTATCATGATATTATGATGTATTAATATATCTTAATATGATATATATACAATTAAATGTCGTTACAACGATAATTGTTACATATATGCCTCATTTCGAAATCCTTAAGTTAGTAGTCTTGTTTTTACATATGTAGTTCATTGTTAATATACTTAATGATATGTTTACTTATCATAATACCATGTTAACTATATATATATATATCCATATATATGACATCATATAGTTTTTACAAGTTTTAACGTTCGTGAATCACCGGTCAACTTGGGTGGTCAATTGTCTATATGAAACCTATTTCAATTAATCAAGTCTTAACAAGTTTGATTGCTTAACATGTTGGAAACACTTAATCATGTAAATAAAAATTTCATTTAATATATATAAACATGGAAAAGTTCGGGTCACTACAGTACCTACCCGTTAAATAAATTTCGTCCCGAAATTTTAAACAGTTGGAGGTGTTGACGTATCTTCTGGAAATAAGTGTGGGTATTTCTTTTGCATCTGATCTTATCATTTCCAGGTGAACTCGGGTCCTCTACGAGCATTCCATCGAACCTTAACAATTGGTATCTTGTTTTGCTTAAGTATTTTAACCTCACGGTCCATTATTTCGACGGGTTCTTCGATGAATTGAAGTTTTTCGTTGATTTGGATTTCGTCTAACGGAATAGTGAGATCTTCTTTAGCAAAACATTTCTTCAAATTCGAGACGTGGAAAGTGTTATGTATAGCCGCGAGTTGTTGAGGTAACTCAAGTCGGTAAGCTACTGGTCCGACACGATCAATAATCTTGAATGGTCCAATATACCTTGGATTTAATTTCCCTCTTTTACCAAATCGAATAACACCTTTCCAAGGTGCAAATTTAAGCATGACCATCTCTCCAATTTCAAATTCTATATCTTTTCTTTTAATGTCAGCATAGCTCTTTTGTCGACTTTGGGCGGTTTTCAACCGTTGTTGAATTTGGATGATCTTCTCGGTAGTTTTTTGTATTATCTTCGGACACGTAATCAGTCTATCCCCCACTTCACTCCAACAAATCAGAGACCTGCACTTTTTACCATAAAGTGCTTCAAACGATGCCATCTCAATGCTTGAATGGTAGCTGTTGTTGTAGGAAAATTCTGCTAACGGTAGATGTCGATCCCAACTGTTTCCAAAATCAATAACACATGCTCGTAGCATGTCTTCAAGCATTTGTATTGTCCTTTCGCTCTGCCCATCAGTTTGTGGATGATAGGCAGTACTCATGTCTAGACGAGTTTCTAATGCTTGCTGTAATGTCTGCCAGAATCTTGAAATAAATCTTCCATCCCTATCAGAGATAATAGAGATTGGTATTCCATGTCTGGAGACGACTTTCTTCAAATACAGTCGTGCTAACTTCTCCATCTTGTTATCTTCTCTTATTGGCAGGACGTGTGCTGATTTGGTGAGACGATCAACTATTACCCAAATAGTATCAAAACCACTTGCAGTCCTTGGCAATTTAGTGATGAAATCCATGGTAATGTTTTCCCATTTCTATTTCGGGATTTCGGGTTGTTGAAGTAGACCTGATGGTTTCTGATGCTTAGCTTTGACTTTAGAACATGTCAAACATTCTCCTACATATTTAGCAACATCGGCTTTCATACCCGGCCACCAAAAATGTTTCTTGAGATCCTTGTACATCTTCCCCGTTCCAGGATGTATTGAGTATCTGGTTTTATGAGTTTCTCTAAGTACCATTTCTCTCATATCTCCAAATTTTGGTACCCAAATTCTTTCAACCCTATACCGGGTTCCGTCTTCCCGAATATTAAGATGCTTCTCCGATCCTTTCGATATTTCATCCTTTAAATTTCCTTCTTTTAAAACTCCTTGTTGCGCCTCCTTTATTTGAGTAGTAAGGTTATTGTGAATCATTATATTCATAGCTTTTATTCGAATGGGTTCTCTGTCCTTTCTACTCAAGGCGTCGGCTACCACATTTGCCTTCCCTGGGTGGTAACGAATCTCAAAGTCGTAATCATTCAACAATTCAATCCACCTGCGCTACCTCACGTTCAGTTGTTTCTGATTAAATATGTGTTGAAGACTTTTGTGGTCGGTATATATAATACTTTTGACCCCATATAAGTAGTGACTCCAAGTCTTTAATGCAAAAACAACCGCGCCTAATTCCAAATCATGCATCGTATAATTCTGCTCGTGAATCTTCAATTGTCTAGACGTATAAGCAATTACTTTCGTTCGTTGCATTAATACACAATTGAGACCTTGCTTTGAGGCGTCACAATATACCACAAAATCATCATTCCCTTCAGGTAATGACAATATAGGTGCCGTAGTTAACTTTTTCTTCAACAATTGAAACGCTTTTTCTTGTTCATCTTTCCATTCAAATTTCTTCCCTTTATGCGTTAATGCAGTCAAGGGTTTTGCTATTCTGGAAAAGTCTTGGATGAACCTTCTATAGTAACCAGCCAGTCCTAAAAATTGGCGTATATGCTTCGGAGTTTTCGGGGTTTCCCACTTTTCAACGGTTTCAATCTTTGCTGGATCCACCTGAATACCTTCTTTGTTCACTATGTGACCGAGAAATTGAACTTCTTCCAACCAAAATGCACACTTTGAAAACTTAGCATACAGTTTTTCCTTCCTTAACAACTCTAGCACTTTTCTCAAATGCTCTTCATGCTCTTGGTCATTCTTTGAGTAAATAAGTATGTTATCGATGAAAACAATGACAAACTTGTCAAGGTATGGTCCACACACTCGGTTCATGAGGTCCATGAACACAGCTGGTGTGTTGGTCAACCCAAATGGCATAACCATAAACTCATAATGACCATAACGCGTCCTAAAAGCAGTCTTTGAAATATCATCCTCCTTCACCCGCATTTGATGATACACAGAACGTAAATCAATCTTCGAATAAACCGACGAGCCTTGTAGTTGATCAAATAAGTCGTCGATTCTCGGTAGTGGGTAGCGGTTCTTGATGGTAAGTTTGTTCAACTCTCAGTAGTCGATACACAACCTAAATGTACCATCCTTCTTCTTGACAAACAAAACATGAGCTCCCCATGGTGATGTACTTGGTCGAATGAAACCACGCTCTAAAAGTTCTTGTAACTGACTTTGTAATTCTTTCATTTCGCTAGGTGCGAGTCTGTATGGAGCACGAGCTATTGGTGCAGCTCCTGGTACAAGATCTATTTGAAATTCAACGGATCGATGTGGGGGTAATCCCGGTAATTCTTTCGGAAATACATCGGGAAATTCTTTTGCGACGGGAACATCACTGATGTTCTTTTCTTCAGGTTTAACTTCCTTGATGTGTGCTAGAATGACGTAACTACCTTTTCTTATTAGTTTTTGCGCCTTCAAACTACTAATAAGATTTAATTTCGCATTGTTCTTTTCTCCGTACACCATTAAAGGTTTTCCCTTTTCACGCATAATGCGAATTGCATTTTTGTAACAAACGACCTCTGCTCTCACCTTTTTCAACCAGTCCATGCCAATTATTACATCAAAACTCCCTAACTCGACTGGTATTAAATCAATTTTAAACGTTTCATCCCCCAGTTTAATTTCTCTATCCCGACATATATTATCTGCTGAAATTAATTTACCGTTTGCTAATTCGAGTAAAAATTTACTATCCAAAGGCGTCAATGGGCAACTTAATTTAGCACAAAAATCTCTACTCATATAGCTTCTATCCGCACCCGAATCAAATAAAACATAAGCAGATGTACTGTCAATAAGAAACGTACCCGTAACAAGCTCCGGGTCTTCCTGCGCTTCTGCCGCATTAATATTGAAAACTCTTCCGCGGCCTTTCCCATTAGTATTCCCTTGGTTTGTTCAATTTCTAATAATGTGGCCCGGTTTTCCACATTTATAACAAACTACGCCGGCATTATTTGTTCCGACCTTATTTGTTTCTTTATTTTTGTTGTTCTTTGGTCCGTAAATCTCACATTTTGCCGCGCCATGACCACTTCTCTTACACTTGGTGCAAACTGTTATGCAAAACACATTCGGATGGTACTCTGCACACCTGAAGCATGGTTGTTTATGTTGTTTGTTGTTATTGAGGTTGTTGTTGGGATTGTTATTGTTGTTGAAACGGTTGTTGTAGTTGTTGTTGTTGTTGTTGTTGTCGTTGGGACGTTTGTTGTAGTTATTGTTAGGATTGCGGTTATTGTTGCGATTGTTGTTGCGGTTGTGGTTGTAATTGTTATTGTTGTTGTACTGGTGACTCTTATCACCGTTTTCCTCCCACTTCCTCTTGAGTTGTTTCGTGTTGGCTTCTTCGGCCGCCTGTTCTTTAATTCTCCCCTCAATCTGATTTATGAGTTTTTGAGCCTTTCGAATTGCCTTCTGTATGGAAGCGGGCTCGTGTGAACTCACATCTTCTTGAATCCTTACTGGTAACCCTTTTACAAATGAGTCGATCTTCTCTTCTTCATCTTCGAACACTCCCGGACACAATAGGCACAACTCTGTGAATTGTCGTTCATATGTGGTAATGTCGAATCCTTGTGTTCGTAACTCTCTAAGTTCTACCTTGAGCTTATTGACTTCGTTTCTAGGACGATACTGCTCATTCATCAATTACTTGAATGCCGACCACGGTAGTGCGTAAGCAGCATTTTGTCCTACCTGTTCAAGATAGGTGTTCCACCACGTTAACGGTAGTGCGTAATCATTCAACAATTCAATCCACCTGCGCTGCCTCACGTTCAGTTGTTTCTGATTAAATATGTGTTGAAGACTTTTGTGGTCGGTATATATAATACTTTTGACCCCATATAAGTAGTGACTCCAAGTCTTTAATGCAAAAACAACCGCGCCTAATTCCAAATCATGCATCGTATAATTCTGCTCGTGAATCTTCAATTGTCTAGACGTATAAGCAATTACTTTCGTTCGTTGCATTAATACACAACTGAGACCTTGCTTTGAGGCGTCACAATATACCACAAAATCATCATTCCCTTCAGGTAATGACAATATAGGTGCCGTAGTTAACTTTTTCTTCAACAATTGAAACGCTTTTTCTTGTTCATCTTTCCATTCAAATTTCTTCCCTTTATGCGTTAATGCAGTCAAGGGTTTTGCTATTCTGGAAAAGTCTTGGATGAACCTTCTGTAGTAACCAGCCAGTCCTAAAAATTGGCGTATATGCTTCGGAGTTTTCGGGGTTTCCCACTTTTCAACGGTTTCAATCTTTGCTGGATCCACCTGAATACCTTCTTTGTTCACTATGTGACCGAGAAATTGAACTTCTTCCAACCAAAATGCACACTTTGAAAACTTAGCATACAGTTTTTCCTTCCTTAACAACTCTAGCACTTTTCTCAAATGCTCTTCATGCTCTTGGTCATTCTTTGAGTAAATAAGTATGTTATCGATGAAAACAATGACAAACTTGTCAAGGTATGGTCCACACACTCGGTTCATGAGGTCCATGAACACAGCTGGTGTGTTGGTCAACCCAAATGGCATAACCATAAACTCATAATGACCATAACGCGTCCTAAAAGCAGTCTTTGAAATATCATCCTCCTTCACCCGCATTTGATGATACCCAGAACGTAAATCAATCTTCGAATAAACCGACGAGCCTTGTAGTTGATCAAATAAGTCGTCGATTCTCGGTAGTGGGTAGCGGTTCTTGATGGTAAGTTTGTTCAACTCTCAGTAGTCGATACACAACCTAAATGTACCATCCTTCTTCTTGACAAACAAAACATGAGCTCCCCATGGTGATGTACTTGGTCGAATGAAACCACACTCTAAAAGTTCTTGTAACTGACTTTGTAATTCTTTCATTTCGCTGGGTGCGAGTCTGTATGGAGCACGAGCTATTGGTACAGCTCCTGGTACAAGATCTATTTGAAATTCAACAGATCGATGTGGGGGTAATCCCGGTAATTCTTTCGGAAATACATCGGGAAATTCTTTTGCGACGGGAACATCACTGATGTTCTTTTCTTCAGGTTTAACTTCCTTGATGTGTGCTAGAATGACGTAACTACCTTTTCTTATTAGTTTTTGTGCCTTCAAACTACTAATAAGATTTAATTTCGCATTGTTCTTTTCTCCGTACACCATTAAAGGTTTTCCCTTTTCACGCATAATGCGAATTGCATTTTTGTAACAAACGACCTCTGCTCTCACCTTTTTCAACCAGTCCATGCCAATTATTACATCAAAACTCCCTAACTCGACTGGTATTAAATCAATTTTAAACGTTTCATCCCCCAGTTTAATTTCTCTATCCCGACATATATTATCTGCTGAAATTAATTTACCGTTTGCTAATTCGAGTAAAAATTTACTATCCAAAGGCGTCAATGGGCAACTTAATTTAGCACAAAAATCTCTACTCATATAGCTTCTATCCGCACCCGAATCAAATAAAACATAAGCAGATGTACTGTCAATAAGAAACGTACCCGTAACAAGCTCCGGGTCTTCCTGCGCTTCTACCGCATTAATATTGAAAACTCTTCCGCGGCCTTTCCCATTAGTATTCCCTTGGTTTGTTCAATTTCTAATAATGTGGCCCGGTTTTCCACATTTATAACAAACTACGCCGGCATTATTTGTTCCGACCTTATTTGTTTCTTTATTTTTGTTGTTCTTTGGTCCGTAAATCTCACATTTTGCCGCGCCATGACCACTTCTCTTACACTTGGTGCAAACTGTTATGAAAAACACATTCGGATGGTACTCTGCACACCTGAAGCATGGTTGTTTATGTTGTTTGTTGTTATTGAGGTTGTTGTTGGGATTGTTATTGTTGTTGAAACGGTTGTTGTAGTTGTTGTTGTTGTTGTTGTTGTTGTCGTTGGGACGTTTGTTGTAGTTATTGTTAGGATTGCGGTTATTGTTGCGATTGTTGTTGCGGTTGTGGTTGTAATTGTTATTGTTGTTGTACTGGTGACTCTTATCACCGTTTTCCTCCCACTTCCTCTTGAGTTGTTTCGTGTTGGCTTCTTCGGCCGCCTGTTCTTTAATTCTCCCCTCAATCTGATTTATGAGTTTTTGAGCCTTTCGAATTGCCTTCTGTATGGAAGCGGGCTCGTGTGAACTCACATCTTCTTGAATCCTTACTGGTAACCCTTTTACAAATGAGTCGATCTTCTCTTCTTCATCTTCGAACACTCCCGGACACAATAGGCACAACTCTGTGAATCGTCGTTCATATGTGGTAATGTCGAATCCTTGTGTTCGTAACTCTCTAAGTTCTACCTTGAGCTTATTGACTTCGTTTCTAGGACGATACTGCTCATTCATCAATTACTTGAATGCCGACCACGGTAGTGCGTAAGCAGCATTTTGTCCTACCTGTTCAAGATAGGTGTTCCACCACGTTAACGCAGTACCTGTGAAGGTATGCGTAGCGTACTTAACTTTGTCCTCTTCAGTACACTTACTTATGGCAAACACTGATTCGACCTTCTCGGTCCACCATTTCAATCCAATTGGTCCTTCGGTTCCATCAAATTCCAAGGTTTGCAGGCAGTGAATTCTTTGTAGGAGCATCCTACACGATTTCTTGTGGAATTAGTTCCACTGCTAGATCCAGAGTTATTGTTATTTTGTATCGCAGCCTGTACTGCGGCTATGTTTGCTACTAGGAAAAAACGGAAGTGTTCCTCGCTCATGTTCAAATTCTGACGAGTTGCCGGTGCCATTTCCTTCAAAAATAGCCCAAAAGAATTGAGTTAATCATATAGAATTTAAGAGTAGTCAATAGTATTTTGTAGCATAATATGAACTTATTTATAAAAGCTTTTTCTTCATATTAGCATTTTATAGTTTTAATTCGGGTAGTACCTACCCGTTAAGTTCATACTTAGTAGCTATTATACAATTCAACTACTACGATTCTATATGAAAAACTTATTACAATAATATTTCGCGTTCAAACTTTTATACAATATTTTACAAACATACAATACCACTATTATACATATAGGATGAAATATAGCACATATTAACTTGCTACACGGCAGCTATAAAGGTAATTCTAATTAATATGCAAGTTGTTCAGCAAAGGCAATAAAGACACGTAATTCATAAGTCCAGAAACAGGTCATGCATTCTGGTTTTACTAAAATGACTTCCCATCCTTGATCTTGTGGAAAGTAACCATTATGACCATTGGCTAGGCAGCATGTTGTAATGTCATCAAAAGGACGAGGGTTTCATAATGCCCAACAGCCTCGTAGCAATCTAAAAACCTTGTTTCTTACCTCAACTACCGAGTCCGTCACTTGTGGGAATGTTTCATTTAATAGTTGTAATCCGATGTTCTTTTTCTCACTTTGGTGAGAAGCGAACATCACTAACCCGTAAGCATAACATGCTTCTTTATGTTGTATGTTAGAAGCTCTTTCTAATTCATGAAATCCTATGTTGGGATATGTTGAGTCAAAATAGGTTCTTAACCCGTAGCGAAAAATTGCATTTGGGTTCCCCGCATTTAATGCTTTAAAGAAAAAACGGCGTAACTTACGGTCTCCCCAATGTGATATACCCCACCTATCAAAGGAAAGCCTTTTATAAACTAAGGCATTTCTGGAAAGTCTTTCAAATGTTTGACAAGTTAATTTCGCCATAACTAATTGTGCTGATGAATTCTGACCGACTCTAGACAAGATTTCATCAATCATATCCTCTGGTAGGTCTTCTAAAATATTCGGTTGTTTACCCATAACGTCCATTTTGTGTTTTTATACTGTAAAAATAGACGAGGGTTAGATTCATAAAAGATAATTAACAAATAATACAAGCAATTTTACATTTATCAAAAAGGCACAAGCACACTATATTACATATATTACACAACATGATTACAACTCTTTAATCCGACTCACTCGTTTCTTCTTCTTCGGACTTGGTTCGTTTTGCTAATTTCCTAGGGATATATGATGCTCCCCTAATACGATCTGTCGTTTTCCACAATGATTTAGAAAAACCTGGTGGTTTAGAGGTTCCCGGGTTATTGTTACATTTTAGGAAATACGGACGTTGCCGATACATATAAAGTTCATCAGGGTTGGAATCAGGTTTCTCTATTTTTATACCTTTTCCCTTATTATTTTCTTTTGCTTTATTAAATTGGGTCGAGGTAATTTCTATAACATCATCGGAATCCTCATCGGGATCCGATTCATTGGAAAATTGGTAATCTTCCCAATATTTTGCTTCATCGGCGGAAACACCATTGACCATTATTGACTTTGGCCCGTTGGTTGAGGATTTTCTTTTATTTAACCGATTTACTGTAGGTATCAATATTTCTTCCTCTAGAACCTCTTCTTCTTCCGGTTCCTCCTCTTCCGGTTCCTCTTCTTCCGGTTCCTCTTCGGGAATTTGTGAATCTTCCCAAAGTATATTCGATTCTTCATTATTATTAGGTGAGTCGATGGGATTTGTACTAATGGTAGACATCTATCACACAATATCAAACACATTAAGAGGTTAATATATCACATAATATTTACATGTTAATAATATATAGTTTCCAACAAAAGTGTTAAGCATTCGTTTTTAAAGAAAACACGGTCAAAGTCCAGACTCACTAATGTATCCTAACAAACTCGATAAGACACGCAAATGCAAATTTCTGGTTCTCTAAGACCAACGCTCGGATACCAACTGAAATGTCCCGTTCATATTGATTATAAACGTTCCATATTAATTGATTTCGTTGCGAGGTTTTGACCTCTATATGAGACATTTTTCAAAGACTACATTCATTTTTAAAATAAACCATAACCTTTATTTTATCGACAAGGTTAACAAGACACCACTTAGATTATCCAAAAATGATAATCTAACAAATATCACACTTACACACTACCAATACATATTGGTTTACGAATATTAATATGTTACAACAAAATAAATCTCGAATGCAGTTTTAAACAATATTATACAAGCATGCTGACACCAAATCTTGTCCATATAATAGCATGCAACAGCGGAAGCTCTTAATAATCACCTGAGAATAAACATGCTTTAAACGTCAACAAAAATGTTGGTGAGTTATAGGTTTAATCTATATTTATCAAATCGTAAGAATAGACCACAAGATTTCATATTTCAATATACATCCCATACATAGAGATAAAAATCATTCATATGGTGAACACCTAGTAACCGACCTTAACAAGATGCATATAGAATATCCCCTATCATTCCGGGACTCCCTTCGGACATGATGAATTCGAAGTACTAAAGCATTCAGTACTTTGGATGGGGCTCATTGGGCCCAATAGATCTATCTTTAGGATTCGCGTCAATTAGGGTGTCTGTTCCCTAATTCTTAGATTACCAGACTAAAAAGGGGCATATTCGGTTTAATAATCCAGCCATAGAATGTAGTTTCATTTACTTGTGTCTATTTTGTAAAACATTTATAAAACTGCATGTATTCTCATCCCAAAATATTAGATTTTAAAAGTGGGACTATAACTCACTTTCACAGATTTTTACTTCGTCGGGAAGTAAGACTTGGCCACTGGTCGATTCACGAACCTATAACAAATATGTACATATATATCAAAGTATGTTCAAAATATATTTACAACATTTTTAATACGTTTTGTTGTTTTAAGTTTATTAAGTCAGCTGTCCTCGTTAGTAACTACAACTAGTTGTCCAAAGTTAGATGTACAGAAAAATAAAGCAATATATATTATCTTGAATCAATCCACGACCTCGTGTATACAAGCCTCAGGCTAGATCACAACTCAAAGTATATATAATATTTTGGAATCAACCTCAACCCTGTATAGCTAACTCCAACATTACTGCATATAGAGTGTCTATGGTTGTTCCAAAATATATATATAGATGGGTCGATATGATATGTCAAAACATTGTATTCGTGTCTATGGTATCCCAAGATTACATAATATATTAGAATACATGTATAATACAATATGAGTTAGCTAGGATATGATTAATATAGATTTGTTACCAATTTTCACGTAGTTACAACAAGAAAAATTATCCAATTTTGTTTTACCCATAACTTCTTCGTTTTAAATCCGTTTTGAGTGTTTCAAGTTGCTATGGTTTCATATTGAACTTAAGTTTATGAATCTAAACAGAAAAATTATAAATTTATAGTCAGAAATACAGGCTACAAGTCATTTTTTTAAAGGTAGTCATTTCAGTAGAAAGAACGACGTCTAGATGGCCATTTTGGAAAACATACTTCCACTTTGAGTTTAACCATGATTTTTGGATATAGTTTCATATTCATAAGAAAAATCACTTTCCCAGAACAACAAATTTTAAATCAAAGTTTATCATAGTTTTTAATTAACTAACCCAAAACAGCCCTCGGTGTTACTACGACGGCGTATATCCGGTTTTACGGTATTTTTCGTGTTTCTAGGTTTTAAATCATTAAGTTAGCATATCATATAGATATAGAACATGTGTTTAGTTGATTTTAAAAGTCAAGTTAGAAGGATTAACTTTATTTGCGAACAAGTTTAGAATTAACTAAACTATGTTCTAGTGATTATAAGTTTAAATCTTCGAATAAGATAGTTTTATATGTATGAATTGAATGATGTTATGAACATTATTACTACCTTAATTTTAGTAGGTAAACCTACTGGTAATGAAAAAAATAGATCTAGCTTCAAAGGATCCTTGGATGGCTTGAAGGTTCTTGAATCAGAATCATGACACGAAAACAAGTTCAAGTAAAATTTCCACTTGAAATAAGATTGTTATAGTTATAGAAATTGAATCAAAGTTTGAATATGAGTATTACCTTATATTAGAAAGATATATTACTGTAAATAAGAAAGATTTCTTGAGGTTGGATGATAACTTTACAAGATTGGAAGTAAGCTAGCAAACTTGGAAGTATTCTTGATTTTATGAAATTAAAACTTATAGAATTTATGAAGAACACTTAGAACTTGAAGATAGAACTTGAGAGAGATCAATTAGATGAAGAAAATTGAAGAATGAAAGTTTTTGTAGGTGTTTTTGGTCGTTGGTATATGGATTAGATATAAAGGATGTGTAATTTTGTTTACTTGTAAATAAGTCATGAATGCTTACTAGTATTTTTGTAATTTTATGAGATATTTCATGCTAGTTGCCAAATGATGGTTCCCACATGTGTTAGGTGACTCACATGGGCTGCTAAGAGCTGATCATTGGAGTGTATATACCAATAGTACATACATCTAAAAGCTGTGTATTGTACGAGTACGAATACAGGTGCATACGAGTAGAATTGTTGATGAAACTGAACGAGGATGTAATTGTAAGCATTTTTGTTAAGTAGAAGTATTTTGATAAGTGTCTTGAAGTCTTTAAAAAGTGTATGAATACATATTAAAACACTACATGTATATACATTTTAACTGAGTCGTTAAGTCATCGTTAGTCGTTACATGTAAATGTTGTTTTGAAACCTTTAGGTTAACGATCTTGTTAAATGTTGTTAACCCAATGTTTATAATATCAAAAGAGATTTTAAATTATTATATTATCATGATATTATGAGGTACGAATATCTCTTAATATGATATATATACATTAAATGTCGTTACAACGATAATCGTTACATATATGCCTCATTTCGAAATCCTTAAGTTAGTAGTCTTGTTTTTACATATGTAGTTCATTGTTAATATACTTAATGATATGTTTACTTATCATAATACCATGTTAACTATATATATATATATCCATATATATGACATCATATAGTTTTTACAAGTTTTAACGTTCGTGAATCACCGGTCAACTTGGGTGGTCAATTGTCTATATGAAACCTATTTCAATTAATCAAGTCTTAACAAGTTTGATTGCTTAACATATTGGAAACACTTAATCATGTAAATAAAAATTTCATTTAATATATATAAACATGGAAAAGTTCGGGTCACTACATTAGTGCCCGTAGATCTACCTTTAGGATTCACGTCAATTAGGGTGTCTGTTCCTTAATTCTTAGGTTACCAAGCTAAAAGGGTGATATTCAATTTCGATAATCCAACCATAGAATGTAGTTTCGATTACTTGTATCTATTTCGTAAAACATTTATAAAAGCAGTGCATGTATTCTCAGTCCCAAAAATATATATTGCAAAAGCATTTAAAAAGGGAGCAAATGAAACTCACAATACTATATTTTGTAGTAAAAATATATATGACGATAATGAACAATGCAAGGTTGGCCTCGGATTCACGAACCTAAATTAAGTATATAAATTTATATGTTGGTCAATATTTGTCTTAACAAATTAGGTCAAGTCATAGTGTACCACAATCCTAATGCTCGAGACTAATATGCAAAAGTCAACAAAAGTCAATTTGACTCAAAATGATTTCCAAAATTTATACATGATTATTATATAGTTTAAATATCGTCGTTTTATATTTTTAAAAGATCTATTAGACTAACTAATATAATTCATTTATTAATAAATAAAATTTTATATAAAAATATACTTTTATATATCTTAAGTAATAAAATTTATAAAGTTCATTTAACATCATAAAAATATTATGATAGGTTTTATTAATGTAATTATATTACGTAGTAAAATATTTTTGTATCGTATATTTATTTGATAAAATAATATCGATAATAACAATAGTACGTAAAAAGAAATTGTATTATTTGGTAATAATAATCATTATTATTCTATTAATAACAAAATTTATATTTACTAAAAATGATATTATTATAAAATAATAATTCTTATTAATAATAATAATGAAATTTTATATTAACAATGATATTCCTTTTAAAAATAGTAATTTTTGTAAAAATGATAGTTTTAATAACAAAAATTATGAAAACGATATTTTTATCTAAATCAATACCTTTCAATATTTTAATTTCATCATGTTACTCATACTCATTATTTCCTAATCGATTCGTTTAATAGTTTTTAATCATCTGTTATATCGCGTTCATATTAATGATAATAATAGTAATCATAATAATTAGGTGTTACTAATATTAGTTCTTAATTATAATAATACTAATGATAATAAATATTATAATAATATTAATGATAATACTAACTATAACTTTAACGATAATAACGATAGTAATAATAATAAAAATAACAATTTTTAATGATAATACATTTTACTGATAATGATAATAATAATAATAATAATAATAATACTAATACTAATAATAATAATAACAATAATAATAATAATAATAATAATAATAATAATAATAATAATAATAATAATAATGATAATAATAATAATAATTATTATTATTATTATTATTATTATTATTAAATAAAAACCAGAACGACGATAATATTGACGATAATAATAATCATTTTTAATAATAATACAAAAATTCAATTGACTATAACTTCTAATCCGTTCATCGAAACCATTCGAGTTCTAAATGAAAAGTTCTTAATTTTTCGCTAGCTTTTCAACGACATGCATATCTTATACCTTATCTCAACCGCATATGTAACTAATTCAGGATTCAACATAACCTATGTAATGGCAATATCAAAAGTACAAGCATGCATAATCCTATATACTCGAGCACTAGTCAGGGATACACTACTAATATATAAAAGTTAATTTATGAGTACTCACGTATCAACATTGAGATTCAATATTGCAGGAAAGGTACGTAGATGCAACGGAGATAATAAACGCTAGATTGACCTCACGAGCATACCCATGAACCATACCCATCACCTCCATAGCTATAACCCATAATTTCCTTAGCCCTATCCTACTCGAAAAACCCGTCTTAAAATAATTCGCTCATGACCTCGTCGTAGTATTTTATGTATATTATTAATAATAATAATATTAAATTACAATTTATAATCATAATCCTAATATTAATTAATAATAATAATATAAATATAAATAATAATAATAATGGTTTACGGAGTACTTGAGATAGATAGATAAGAGATTGAATGCAAAATGAATTCAAAACCGAGCTCGTTCGACTTTTAAAGCAATGTTACCTCACCTAACCCCTCATGCGATCGCATGAGAATGTGAGGGTGGCCTCATGCGATTGCATGAGCCACATATTCAACTTATGCTCGTTACTTTTTACATGCCGACACAATATTATGATTTATATATATATATATTATTTAATATATAATATATTTAATCTTTAGAATTAATTAAATATTATATTATATTCTCGTGCCTAGTTGATTTGTAATTTTTGCACCGATGAATAGTACGTTGACGCTCGACTTACGTGTCAGTTCCGGTTTTTCGAACGTCCTTTCGTACGCTTAGAAAACTAGCCTTTTACGTTACGTGACGTGTACCCTTATTACTAATTTGACGTACTCGTCAATAAATTACCTTATAAAAAATGTAACTTATAGAATTGAGCGTTGTGGTCATTTGCTTCTATAAATCAGTGACTCGTTGTTTATCAAAATATATTATTTTAAATCAGGACGTTTTATGACTAAGTTAAAATAAATATATATATTTTTATTTAGAATTGTAAATTTGTACTTAATAAATATGTTTGAAATATTTAACTAATGATATAATATTTAGTCTTTCAAAATCAAATATATTTCAAAGTTCGTTTTATATAATTTAACCCGTTTTTAAATAATAGTAGTTATTTTATCAAGTAATGTTTTTAATATGAAAACTAACTAGTTGATTATCAAGGGACACTAGTTAATCATAGTAAAGTACATTTTTGAAATTCAAACGAAAATGATTACTAACTTTTGACTAACTCTCATTAATGACACTTTTGTAAATCACTTATGCCAAATATTCCGGATACCGTTAAAAAGGAAAGGTTTTCTAAATCAAAGTGGACCTCTCAATAGAGACACGCAAATCATATCACAATGAATCTTGATAATCCACCCATTTGATGTTATCTTAATATCTCGTCGATAACTATATTAAACTCATATCGAAACAATACGCTCATCTAAAGTATTATTCATTTAATACTTTGTTAATATTCTTAAATTATAATATATATACACATATACATATATAATCATATTCATTTAATGGTTCATGAATCGTCGAGAACAGTCGAAGGGTAATTGGTCATATGAACATAATTCAAAGTTTTTGAGATTTCAACATTACAAACTTTGCTTATCGTGTCGGAAACATATAAAGATCAAGTTTAAATTTGTTCGGAAATTTTCGGGTCGTCACACTAGGTCTGGTCATAGTGTATCATAATCCTAATGCTCGAGACCGACATGCAAAAGTTAACAAAAGTCATCTCTAAAGTCAACCTGACCCAATATGATCTTTAAATCTATATATGTTTATTATCATAGTATATGTCTTGATAATTGAACGAATTTGTAGTTAATCAAACTCCAAATATTATTTATTTCAGGAGCTATATTATATTTGAATTATCATGGCAATCGAAAATATTTTATTTTTCACATAGCTTTCCAATACATGTAAAATCATATTATAGTGTTTATAAAGCTTTAAAACATGATAAAACAGTCAACTTTGACAATTGATCAACAATACAAAACGTGCCTTATATAGAAATTCATTTACTCGATTAGTAATATATAAAAATTCCATTTATCAATCTCATAGACAAGTTGTTTAAATATTAATTTACAGTTTCAAACACAAATTCAATTAACGTTAACCATAATTCAGTTGACCATATCTTTTAATTCGTTCATCGAAATCACGCGATTTCTAAATGAAAAGTTATTAATTTTTCTCCAGCTTTCCAATAACATGCATATCATATACCTTATATCAGTAGTATATGTATTAAATTTGTGATTTATCGTAAAACTATCTAACGACAAAATTTAGCATACAAGCATGTATAAACATATATACTCGAGCACTAGACATGGATACACTATTAATATATAAAAGATAAGATATGAATGCTCACATATCAATATTGTGATTCAATATTGTAGGAAAGTACATAGACGCAACGGAGATGATAAACACTAGGTTTGACTCACGAGCTATACCCCCGAACTATACCCATAACCTTCATAGCTATAACCCATAATTTCCTTAGCTCTATCCCGCTCGAAAAGCTTGTTTTGAAATAACTCGCTCATGACATCGTCGTAGTATTTTATGTATAATAATACTAATAATAATACTAATACTACTAATAATAATATTAGAATTAATAATAATCTTTATTAATAACAATAATAATAATAATAATAATAATAATATTAATAATAATATTAATAATATTAATAAAATAAATCTTACGGAGTGTATAGAGAAGAGAGATTGAAATTGTGAATTATGAGAATAAGAAATCGAGCAATTTAAAGGAGTTGAACCCACCTACCACACCATGCGATCGCATGGGCTGGTGGGCATTTTGCCATGCGATCGCATGGCTATATGTTACAGCTCACATTTTCAACTTTTGGACTGCCGACACATTTGTAATGTATATATATATATATATATATATATATATATATATATATATATATATATATATATATATATATATATATATATATATATATATATATATATTATTTAATATATAATATATTTAATCTTTAGAATTAATTAAATATTATATTATATTCTCGTGCATAGTTGATTTGTAATTTTTACACCGATGTGTTGTACGTTGACCCTCGACTTAAGTACCGGTTCCGGTTTTTGGAATGCATTTCCGTACGCTTAGAAAACTGGTACTTTACGTTTCGTGTAATGTACCTTAATCAATAACAAGACTCAAATCAATGAAAAATTATCCCACTAAAAGTGTAACTTATTCATTTGAGTGTTTTGGTCATTTGCTTCTATAAATCGACGTCTCATTATTTACCCATATATATTATAATAATACTATTTTAAATCCAAAACGTTTTACGACCAAGTTAATATTATATTTTATCACTTTGTAAAATAATGATATTATCATTTAAAAATATAACTGGTGTCGAACGAGGTGTATATAAAATAGCTTATATTTTACTAGGAAAAACTATTAAATACGATACAATTTTACACAAGATATTTATTTATTTATAGAATGGATATACTTAAACCTTGCTACAACACTTATAGGCAGTGTACCTAATCGTACAGTAGTGTAGTTTTTAGTAAGTCCGGTTCGTTCCACAGGGAAATCTTTAAACAAAGCTCAACGCTATATTAGTTTACTTTTATAAAAATACAAATATATATATAAGTAATATTATTATTATAAAGGGGGGTTTTTACCGTTTAATGACCGGTTTGTCGATTTTAAAACTTTAGTCGCAGTTAAAACCTAATGTAAAATATAAAATAAATACAAGACTTAAATTAAAGCGTAAAGTAAATAAAGATAATGAAATTGCGAATAATAAAAATGCGATAAAATAAAATTGCGATAATTAAAAAGTACAATTAAATATAAAATAAAGGAAATTAAATATGAAATAAAAGAATTATGCTTATTTAAACTTCCGTAATCATGATGTTTGACGTGTTGATTTTAGTTTTATGCCCATGGGTTAATTGTCCTTTGTCCTGGATTATTCAATATGTCCGTCTGGTTTTTGTCCATAACAGTCCATCAGTCATAAATATAAATTGCAAGTGTCCTTGTCAAATTATTATTATACCCGAAGTTAAATATTCCAACTAATTGGGGATTCGAATTGTAACAAGGTTTTAATACTTTGTTTAATGAATACACCAGGTTATCGACTGCGTGTAAACCAAGGTTTTACCACTTTGTTAACAATTACACCAATTACCCTTGAATGTAATTTCACCCCTGTTTTAATTATTCTAGTGGCTATTAATCCATTCCCGTGTCCGGTTAAATGAACGATTATTCGTACAAATAAATACCCCGCCCATCGTGTCCGATCGAGTGTATATGGTAATTTATAGGGACGCCCAATTGTAAATCTTTATATTAACATTAACAAACTTTCATTTAGTTAAACAAATATAAAGCCCATTAATAGCCCATAGTCTAGTTTCCACAAGTGTCGTTCTTTTGTCCAAACCCCAATTATGGTACAAAGCCCAATTACCCAATTTTAGTAATTAGCCCAACATCATGATTACTTCGTTTTAAATAAGCATAATAATAACTTAGCTACGAGACATTAATATAAAAAGGTTGAACATAACTTACAATGATTAAAAATAGCGTAGCGTTACACGGACAGAATTTCGACTTACACCCTTACAACATTCGCTAACATACCCTTATTATTAGAATTAAAATTAAAATTAAAATATAAATTATATATATATATATAAGTTTTACGTATGAAGAGGAAGGAAAAAGATGATATAATTTGATCAGAATTCGGTTGGCTTTATAGCCAGAGTTGAAAATTGGGGCTCCGCGACTCGCGGCAAAATGCCCTTAAAACTCCGCGAGTCGCGGAGATATATTTACAGCTCACACCCTTGGAGTTTCTTGCTGCCGACGGTTTTTAATATATATATATAATATATATATAATTAATATAATTAATTATATATTATATTATATTTATATACATAGTTAACTTGTAATTTTTAGTCCGTTGCGTCGAGCGTTAAGAGTTGACTCTGGTCCCGGTTCCGGATTTTCGAACGTCTTCGCGTACAATTTAATATCTTGTACTTTGCGTTTTGAATCTTGTACTCTTGTGATTTCGAGACTTTTCTTATTAATAATTGGAACCTTTTTGATTGTCTTTTGTTCTTTTGAGCTTTTTGGTCGTTTGCGTCTTCAAATCGTCGAATCTGTCTTCTGTCTTCACCTTTTATTATTTAAACGAATATCACTTGTAAATAGAACAATTGCAACTAAAAGCTTGTCTTTCTTGAGGAATAATGCTATGAAATATATGTTCGTTTTTAGCATTATCAAATATTCCCACACTTGAGCGTTGCTTGTCCTCAAGCAATATTGTCTTGAAATACTAGAATCACTTCTTTATTCTTCACACTTTGTACATCAGTGATTTCTATATGGCGGTATAAACAATGGTAGTAACGATATGGTTTACAGTCCCACATGACTATAAAAATTTAGATCCATTAAGGAAATTGGATCTTTATGAAAACATTTGATCTTTTGAAAATTAAATCTAGTTTTTACCCTAGATAAGTTTTTCGGAATAACCCTTTACCGGTGTTTGCAAAATATTTTTGTGGGTTTGGTGGGTTTCAGATTTGAAAATTTTAGCTCAAAACTTGCGGTTTTGTGTCACCCACTTGCTAACCTTGTATTTGGAAAGCAACACGTCCAGTTTACTTGTTCCGTATATTACCTTTCGGCAAACTACCGTCCGGTTGTAAAGGAAAGCGTTGAACAAGCAACTGTTAAGGCAATGTCCCGTGACATGCTTTTGATTATGGTCTATAACGTGTCGGACGCAATTACTATCCTTGGTAGGAGCAATAGTAAAGCTCACCCTTATAATTTTTTCGGTCTGGCACAAGGTCCTGTCTCCGACCATGTTATGCAACCACCGTTCTTACGGTTGACACCCGATTTAGTTCAGGTGACCTAATGAATTCCAGGTGAATTCCTAGGATTTTACGTTCAATGGTAATGAACGCATTGAAAATAGGGTTTTCAGAAAACAAATCGGTTTATAATTTTGATCAAAATATTTTCTCGTTTAAGCTCGAGTTTAGATATCATTGAATTCCATGAGTTTGAATTCTCAATCTTTAAGGTCAATCTCTAGGATTGAGTAATATCAGTCTTAAAAGCTGATTTTTAATCTTTAAGGAGATTATCCTTTCTGGGGATCTGATTCATTAGTCTTATCAAGCTAATTTGCATGGTGCCCCCCCATTGTACGAGATAAATCCTTCTCATGGTTAGGATAAATCTGACCACTTGGCGACCCTGTTTAATGCTGAGGTCCGTGGATTTCCTGCTGATTTTAGTGATGACTTTTCTAGATTTTTCGTCAACCTACAGCTGGTCTGGACGACAACTTCATGACCTAAATCAAGAAGCGCGTGTCTTTTTCGGAAGACTTTACTTCCTTTTAATGATGGAATTGATTCATCGTGTAGATCCATCTCTTTTTTTTTTTCTTTCATTGGGTAAAACAGTTTAGTTTAGTCCAAAGCAAAAGTATTTTCAGTTATTTGTTACAAATATATGTGACATATGTTTAAAATAACTTGGTAAATTTTCCCACACTTGGCTTTTTATTTTTCTTTTTATCGTCCTCTATTCCATTTTAAATGAATTTTAACATTTTAGTTTGTTTCTCAATTTATGTCCTTTCCGAGGTAACAATAATTTCGGTGTTAAAACCTAGTTTTATCGTTCATAAATATGTATAAACATGATTTTGAATTAATTTATTTGAAAATTTTGAAAAATTTTACTAGAATTGGGTAGTCAGTATATAAGACTAGGGCTGTTCTTTTTTATCAGAGAGCACTAGATTCTAATACAACTACTGCTTTACTAGTATTTTTAATGGTAACCAAGTGTTTAATATAAAAATTTTAAAATCCGAAAGAATTTAACCCCTTCCCACACTTAAGATCTTGCAATGCCCTCATTTGCAAGAAATCAGTAATAATTTAAATTATTGAGGGTGATTTGTGTGAAAATGATTAAATTTTTACCAAAGTTTCCAAATATATTGGCGTTTGTTTGCTGAATGATAAATGGTGCACATCATTTGTTCATTCCGTCTTGTTGTTATTTCACATATATTTTGCATCTTGTCGTCAAAATTAGTTGCTTTTGCTGAACTTAATGCCAGTCTTTGAAAATGCGTTGTTTTACCCTGTTGTGTACATAAGACAAACTGCAAACATATATACATATTTTTGAAGTTTGGTATATTACCCCACATTCAAAAATTATTAAAATCTAAGAATAAAAGTTAGAAATTATAAAAATGATTACAATATTAACAAAAATATTAAATGTATCAATAATTACAAATTATAAAATAAAAAAAAAATAATAATAAAACTAAGGATGATATTGGTACCAATAGGGGTTCCACGCATAACCATAAGTGCTATAGAATGCTTCGGCAGGGTCATACGTAGGATATGGTGGCTGCATCTCTATCGACCAAGGAGGGAAGACGGGTTTCGGTGTAGGAATATAGTTTCTACCTATATGTTGGCAATGCGCTATGATCTGGTTCTGATGAACTTGCCAATCTTCAAATGCTCTTTGTCTAGCATTTTCGTATTCCTGAGAAGCTATAAACCTATGCATTTCTTGCATCTCATTCCCCCCTCCTACATTACCTTGTTCCTGGTTTCTCTCTACCTGTGGATGTCTACCATTGTATCGTACTGCGGCGTTATTTCGCCGCTTCAAAACTTTCGCACCATGGTATACATTTAAACCTATAGTGTCGCGGGGTTCCGGCTCTTCTACTAATAATCCCCCCCGACTTATATCCACACCGAGATATTCACCAATCAAAGTAATAAAAATACCACCTCCTATTATGCTATGTGGACGCATCCCCCGAACCATAGCTGATAAATAATAACCCACACAATATGGTATACTTACAGCGCTGTGTGGGTCTCGAATACACATATGGTAAAACAAATCTTGTTCATTTACCTTTTCTTTGTTTTTACCCCTTTGTGTAATCGAATTAGCTAAAAACCTATGTATTACTCTTAATTCGGCTCTATCTATATCCAAATAAGAGAAGTTTCCCCCTTTGAAACGGTGATGGCTTGTCATTTGACTCCACACACCGTGTGTATCAAAATTCTCATCTATCTTTCTACCGTTTAGTATCAATCCTCTACAATCGGCAGACGCTAATTCCTCAGGCGTATATATACGTAAAGCCTGAGCCATGTCCAGTAAAGACATGTGGCGCATCGAACCGCCTAACAAAAATCTAATAAAAGAACGATCGGTTAAACTAGCTACCCGATCATTCAACTCTATACTACATAACAACTCTTCACACCATACTTTATATACAGGTCTGCGTATGGTGAATAAACATATCCAGTCATTAAAAGAAGAATTACCATACCTCTGTACCAGTAATTCCCTAATTGGCCCGGCCAATTCTACAGCTTCTAAGGGTCCCCATTCTATGACCCTCGGTACCTCAACAACCTTAGAGTGAAGAGTATGCAAACCCCGTTGATATTTTGGATAATCTATCCAAAGTCTGTCAAATCTCAGGTTCGGGTGCAACTGTTCCAAGTGCATATCTGAAAAGGTCATGACTGGATGAGGTACATCCTGCTTGTAGTAGTTATCTACCTCCTGTTGTTCCAAGTTCTCAGCAGGAGCATGGCGGGCTTGGGATGAAGATTCACCCCTTTCATTCTGCAAAACACATCAAACACAAATTTTGTGCATCCAAATATGCATTAGTGTCAGCAAAATCATCAATTAAAATAATTACAATGACATTATCAATTTATATCAAACTTAAGCTCATTTTCACATTTTTATCAAATCTACACTTTTTCAAATAATCATATATGAAAATTTTCGCCAAGTTCATAAGCATTCAACTCAAATAACATGTCAAAATAATCATTACTAGCAAATAAACAAGTCTCAAATGGCATTATCTTTCAAAAATCAAGTTCATGAATTTTGGACTTGAAAAAGTCCACTTTAATTCTCAAAATCATGTTTAGGCTCAAAGTTTGGATCATTTAACTACCTAGACATGTTACACTACTCAATTTAGCAACAATTCATGACAAAAATCGGCCATAACCTGTTTATATCAAAAAGCCCCAAATTGCTCAAGAACACAAACCCTAGATTATTCAAAATTTGAAGTTTAAGGCTTCTAATCATGTTAAACAGCATCAATCTAGGTTATACAAGCATAATACATAAACAATTTAAGTCTAATTACACTAAAAAGCATCAAAATCAAATTGGGGAAAAATAGCTCAAGAACACCTAATTTCGAATTAAGGGTGTTTAGGTGTAGAAATTTACCGTTTTTCTTGAGTAATTCTTAGATATCATCCTTCTCAACATGATTTTAGCAAAAAATTTGGTGATTAACGGTTAAAAATTGAGATTTTTGGGGGTGATTTTCGGGTTTTTCGGGGTCTTTTTTCGCAGTATTTGGGTGTTTATGTGTGTGGGTGAGTAAACTGATCGTTCAGCTATTTTTATTTTTTTTCTGGGTTTTGATCCCTCCGCGAGTCGCGGAGGTTTTGCACTGCAAACTCCGCGAGTCGCGGAGTTTACCTTTTTTTTTTTTTTTTTTTTTTAATAATCTTTAACTTATAAAACAATTAAGAAATTAATTTTAAAATTTTGTTTCCCTTGTTATTTAGGACGAGGTCGTTTCGGATCGATGTCCTAGTCCGTCCCTCGACAAAATTTTAAAATTTGTCTTTTTGTAGCGATTGTTTTAAAAGCTAAGATTTTTGGGTTTTTTAATGTTTTTGGCATACTTTAAATCAATAAGATTAAAAATAATGATAATAAAAGTTCTCGTCCCTCCCTCGGGTAAAGCAATTTCGGTTCAAAGACCTAGTCTTCAACTTACGACGAATTTTAAAAATCATATTCTTAACTTAATGAGATAAAGTAAATTTTTGTTTTTAAATTCACACAACATAAATATAAAATTCAAAATTAATATTAAAAATTAAAAATTCACACCAAACTTAAAATTTGAAATGCATAAAATTAAAATTTCATATTTTAAAAATTAAAAATTCACATTTCATACCAAACTTATATTAATTTTTCAAATATTTACAATTTAAATATATTGTTTTTACAAAGTTTACAATATTAATTTAAGATTTAAATATTAATTTTTTAAAAATATGGTAAAAATAAAATTAAAAATCTTTTTGTCTTTTTATCCCACTTTAATCAATCAAATATTATCAAAAATATGCGCCCCTCTTTTCGGTAAAGTAATTTCGGTTCCAAGACCTAATTTAACTCATGACGAATTTTTGAAATATTTTGGGTTGATTGATTAAAGATATTTATACCTTAAGAATAAACGTTAAATTTCGCAGTGATGTAATAAATTTTTGAAGGATATCAATAATTTCGGTCGCCAAACCTAATTTTATTTAATACCAATTTAATACTTTTTAGCGAACAAATTAGCGTTTATTATCAAAAGGTTAAAAATAAATAAAAATAAAAACTGTACAGACATACCTGTGAAATAGATTTCTTAGTTATATGATCTATTATATTCATAAGATAGTCGGTTTAATTGGTTTTCCATGGCTGCATAGGCGTAACCTCGAGCATTCATTGTCTTTTCTTCTAAACATATGAACGGTCCGTCTCTGCATAAAGTAACAAATTCGGTATTTGAATAGGTTTGATTATTTGAACATTTTCCTCCATGTGACCATTTTCCGCATTTGTGACATCGTTCTAGGTGTCGTGCTCTTCTTTTCGCTGCGGATTTTGATTTTCCTTTACCAAATTGTAACTTATTATCTTCGCATCTGGATCCTTTTCTAACTCCGTCCATTCTTTCTCTGATTACTGATACTAATTCACTCGGTAGTATGTCATTATTTCTTTTAGTGATCAAAGCGTGTAGCATTAGACCATGGTTTAGTTCACAGGCAGTCTTCATTTCGTAAAAACCTAAAAAAAATAAAAATTCAGAATGGGGGGAGAAGACTAGTTCTTTAGGGTCTGCTAGGGAAAGACCATACGTGTTCCATTTTCGAGAACTACACGAAAACAGACAATCTAACTCTAACAGAAATATATATTATCCTTTAAAGACTTGATTCTCCCCACACTTAGTTAGCTGTGCTATTGAAATTGTGATTAACTTCGTTGTCGACTTCCATCGGACCATGTATGTAATGTTTAACTCTGTGACCATTAACTTTAAATTCAATCCCATTTGAATTTATCAATTCTATCGTTCCGTATGGGAAAACTCTTTTGACTATGAATGGTCCAGACCATCTTGATTTCAATTTTCCAGGAAATAGCTTGAATCGTGAATTGAAAAGAAGAACTCTGTCTCCTTCTTTAAATTCCCTTGAACTTCTGATTCTTTTATCATGCCATTTCTTCGTTCTTTCTTTATAGATTAACGAATTTTCGTATGCTTCATGTCTTAATTCTTCTAATTCGTTTAGTTGACTTAATCGTAGACGTCTGGCTTCATGTAAATCAAGATTACATGTTTTCAAAGCCCAAAATGCTTTGTGTTCAATTTCTACTGGAAGATGACATGCTTTTCCATACACAAGTCTAAAAGGTGTGTTTCCAATTGGAGTTTTGTAGGCTGTTCTAAAAGCCCAGAGTGCATCCTCCAATTTAATGGACCATTCCTTCGGATTTGATCCTACGGTTTTCTCTAGAATACGTTTTAAAGCTCGGTTTGTATTTTCAACTTGTCCACTTGTTTGTGGATGATATGCGGTGGAGATTTTATGAGTTACTCCATATCTTTTAAGAACTTTCTCAAGTTGATTATTACAAAAATGAGTTCCCCGATCACTTATTAAAGCTTTCGGTGTTCCAAACCTTGCAAAAAGACGTTTTAAAAAGTTGACTACAACTCGTGCATCGTTAGTTGGGAGAGCTTGTGCTTCCGCCCATTTAGATACATAATCAATGGCTACGAGTATATATAGATTATTATGAGATTTTGGAAATGGACCCATAAAGTCAATACCCCAAATGTCAAATACTTCACATACTTGGATGACATTTTGTGGCATTTCATCACGTTGACTTATTCTTCCGGCCCTTTGACATGCATCACAGGATTTGCAAAGAAGGTGTGCGTCTTTGTAAATTGTAGGCCAATAGAATCCAGCTTCATAAACTTTTCTTGCTGTTAGTTGAGGCCCATAATGCCCTCCTGTTGGTCCTGTGTGACAATGGTTTAAAATTTTACTAGCTTCATCTCCAAATACACATCGGCGTATTATTCCATCGGGACAACTTTTAAACAGATGTGGATCTTCCCAGAAATAGTGTTTTATATCACTGAAGAATTTCTTTCGTCTTTGGTACGATAATCCTTTTTCAAGGAATCCACAAACTAAGTAGTTTGCATAGTCTGCAAACCATGAGATTTCTTTATAATCTATCTTCAATAGATATTCATCAGGAAAGTTGTCTTGTATGGCCGATTCATTCAGAACTTCTAATTCGGGATTTTCAAGACGAGAAAGATGATCAGCGGCGAGATTTTCTGCTCCTCTTTTATCTCGGATTTCAATATCAAACTCTTGTAAGAGTAAGATCCAACGGATTAATCTTGGTTTAGCATCTTGTTTTGAAAATAGGTATCTAAGAGCAGAATGGTCGGTATAGACCACCGTTTTTGCTAGAACGAGATATGATCGAAATTTGTCAAAAGCAAAGACAATAGCAAGGAGTTCTTGTTCAGTAGTTGTATAGTTTGTTTGTGCTCCTTGTAATGTCTTACTAGCATAATATATAGGTTGAAATCGTTTTTCAATCCTTTGTCCTAAAACGGCTCCCATTGCAAAATCACTTGCATCGCACATTAGTTCAAATGGTAGATTCCAATTTGGTGTTATCATGATCGGTGCATTAGTGAGTTTTTCTTTAAGAATATTAAAAGATTTGATACATTCATCTGAAAAGATGAATGGCGCATCCTTTTCTAGGAGTTTATTCATAGGAGTGGCAATTTTTGAAAAATCTTTTATGAAACGTCGGTAAAAACCGGCATGCCCTAGAAAACTCCTAACTCCTCTAACATTGGTGGGATGTGGAAGTTTAGCAATTACATCTACTTTAGCTCTATCCACTTCGATTCCTTCTTTTGAAATTTTATGTCCAAGAACGATGCCTTCTTTAACCATGAAATGGCATTTCTCCCAATTAAGTACTAGATTTGATTTTTCGCATCTAATTAGCATTCGTTCCAGATTAACTAGACATGATTTAAATGTATCACCGAAGACTGAAAAGTCATCCATGAATACTTCCATGCATTCTTCTATCATGTCATGAAAAATCGCCATCATACACCTTTGAAAGGTTGCAGGGGCGTTGCAAAGTCCAAATGGCATGCGTTTGTAAGCAAAAGTACCATAAGGGCACGTGAATGTGGTTTTCTCTTGATCTTCGGGTGCTATTGGAATTTGAAAATATCCGGAAAATCCATCTAGAAAACAATAGTAACTATTTCCGGCTAATCTTTCCAACATTTGATCTATGAAAGGTAAGGGAAAGTGATCTTTTCTGGTGGCGTCATTTAATTTTCTATAATCAATACATACACGCCATCCTGTTACAGTCCTAGTAGGAATAAGCTCATTTTTCTCATTTGTGATGACAGTCATGCCACCCTTCTTAGGTACGCATTGAACTGGGCTTACCCATGGACTATCAGAAATTGGATATATCAAACCTGCATCTAGCAGTTTAATAATCTCTTTCTTAACTACATCTTGCATATTAGGATTTAGTCTTCGTTGGCGTTGCACATATGTTTTATGACCTTCTTCCATAAGGATTTTATGTGTGCAATACGAAGGACTTATTCCTTTAATATCATGAATCTTCCATGCAATGGCTGGTTTATGAGCTTTCAACACAGAAATGAGCTGTGATTTCTCATTTTCAGTAAGAGAAGACGATATTATTACAGGTAATTCAGATTCACCATGTAAATAAGCGTATTCCAAATGGTTTGGAAGTGGCTTTAACTCTAATTTCGGAGGTTCTTCTATCGATGATTTATATCGGTATCTGTCTTCTTCTTTTAGCATTTGAATTTCTTCTGTTGTTGGTTCATATCCATTAGCTATAAGTGTAGCTAACATTTCAGCTTCATCAATTGGTTCATTACCTTCTCCTAAAGAACATTCTCCTGTTCCTTGTAATTCTGGAAATTCTTCTAATAATTCTGCATGTGCATCTATAGTTTGAATATAATAACATGTATCATCTGCAGATTGTGGTTGTTGCATTGCTCTATCAACTGAAAAGGTAACACTCTCATCCTCTATACTTAGGGTCAGTTTCTTACCGAACACGTCTATCATTGCTTTAGCCGTGTTTAAGAATGGTCTTCCTAATATGAGAGGAACTTGAGAATCTTCTTCCATGTCCAAAACAACAAAATCTACTGGAAATACTAAAGTACCAACTTTAACTAGCATGTTCTCCATTATCCCTCTAGGATATTTTATTGATCTATCGGCTAGTTGTATGCTTATTCTGGTTGGTTTTAATTCTCCGAGGTCTAGTTTAGCGTATAGTGAATATGGCATTAGATTTATACTAGCACCTAAATCTGCTAATGCTTCTATTGAACTAAGACTACCCAGAAAACATGGAATTGTGAAACTTCCTGGATCAGATAGTTTTTCTGGTATCTTATTCAACAGCACTGCTGAACAATTAGCATTCATAGTAACAGCCGAGAGTTCTTCCATTTTCTTTCTATTCGTGATTAGATCTTTCAAGAATTTAGCATATCTTGGCATTCCTGAAATTACATCAATGAAAGGAAGATTTACATTTATCTGTTTAAACATATCCAAGAATTTGGATTGCTCGGCTTCAAGTTTCTCTTTCTTCATTTTACTCGGATAAGGAAGTGGTGGTTGGTATGGTTTAACATAAGGTTTATCCTTAACTGTGTTATCTTCATTAACCTTTTCAACTACCGGTTCTTTTTCCTTATCTTGATCAGGTTGTGGTTCTTGTGGAGTAGGAATGGTTTCATCAGAAGTTACAGGTATAGGTGGTTTAAGTGTTGTACCACTTCTTGTGGTAATAGCTTTAGCTGTTTCATTCCGGGGGTTAGCGTTTGTATCACTAGGTAAACTTCCCGGTTTTCTTTCACCTATTAACCTTGCTAGGTTACTTACTTCTTGTTCCAGATTTTGAATAGAAGCTTGTTGATTTCTAAATGCTTGAGCATTTTGTTCATTGGTTTGTTTCTGAGATGTGAAAAACTGCGTTTGAGTTTCAACTAGCTTCGTCATCATATCTTCTAAATTCGGCTTTTTATCATCGGTTTGTTGTGGTGGTTTGTTTTGAAAATTAGGTCTTTGCTGATTATAAGTATTATTGGATACTTGTTGATTGCTAGGACCTTGTTGGTTGTTGTATGGAATATTTCGGTTATAATTCTGGTTTTGATTGTAAATCGGTCTTGGCGGTTGATAATTATTCTGATAATTATTTCCAGGCCTTTGGTTTATGTATGAAATATTCTCTCTTTGTTCCATTGTTAATTCAATACTGAGACAATCTTTTGTCAAATGTGGTCCTCCACACTGCTCACAACTAATTCGTATTGAGTGAATATCCTTAGTCATCTTTTCCATTCGTCTCTCGAAAGCATCTATCTTTGCGGAAATGGAATCTAAGTCATGGCTAGAATCGGCTCTAGCTGCTTTAGATGATCTAATGATATCTTTTTCTTGGTGCCACTCATGTGAGTGGGAAGCAGTATTATCAATAATTTTGTAAGCATCAGTTTCGGTTTTCTTCATAATAGAACCACCAGCTGCTATATCTATATCTTTTCTTGTAGTGATGTCGCATCCTCGGTAGAATATTTGTACTATTTGACAGGTGTCTAAACCATGTTGCGGACATCCTCTTAATAACTTTCCATATCTTGTCCACGCCTCATATAGAGTTTCATTTGGCTTCTGTGTGAACGTAACAATTTCTGCTTGAAGTCTTACGGCTTTAGATGCAGGAAAAAATTGTTTAAGAAATTTGTCAATTAAAACATCCCATGTATCAATCGCCCCTTCAGGTAACGATTCCAACCAATCTTTGGCTTCTCCCTTTAAAGTCCAGGGAAATAACATGAGATATATCTGTTCATCCTCCACTTCTCGTATTTTAAATAGTGTGCAGATCCTATTAAAGGTACGTAGATGTTCATTTGGATCTTCCTTCGGCGCACCACTAAATTGGCATTGATTAGTCACCATGTGTAGAATTTGTCCTTTGATTTCATAATCTGGCGCATTAATGTCTGGATGAGTAATTGCGTGACCTTGGCCAGTGCGTTTAGCTCTCATTCGGTCTTCCATACTTAAAGGTTCCAGATTCTCCATAATTGAATTTGTTGAATCTGTATCACTAGATGATTCTGTTTTAATAGTTCGTTCCTCAACAATCTCTGTTTGAATAATTGGTGGTTCCGGAGGAAAGTTTAATGGTTCAGGATCTACGAACCGTTCCTGAATATTTTCTGGATTCTCAATTGTGAGGTTGGGTTCAAAAAATGGATTATCGGAAATTTGAACTGAAGTACTTGGTCGACTGGATGACGATTCTAAAGAAAAATCAACGGCGGTTATATTTGTTAAACGATGTCTTGATCGAGTTACAGGTGGTGAACGTACAAAAGGTGATGAACGTCTTGCTCGGTGCATTCACTGAATATCCTATTAGTTTTTAAAAAGAAAAGAAAAATTATAATAAGTTATCCAATCAATAGACTTTTCTGATTTTGCCCACGTTTCGAATAGCCAAAAGATGCAGCAGAGGGGCAGGATTCGTTTGGTCTCAATATAATTGAGGACTGTTTGGCTCCAATAACCCGGTCCACGTACAAATCCAACTATTACTACGAACCAGAAAATTTTGATGTCTATCAATTTAACCACTTAAAATAAATTTTCGTAATTTAAAGAAATTTAGATAAGAAGTAGAAAAAAAATTCTAAGTCCTAAAAACTAGAATAGCGAGAAATAAGAGAGAAAAAGAGTTCGTCGATAAAGGTTGAAAAAGAAAAAAAAATGGTTGAAAAATAAAAGGTGACGGAAAAATAAAAGAAACTTAAAAACTTAAAAATATTTGACTAACCTAACCTTATTACTACAACTAACTTAAAATTATAATCGTAAATTGAAATTACTAATTGGAATGATAATTGGTACATAGTAAAAGGTGTCTAAAAATATTAAAGCTTACAGTAGAAACTAAATCCCAAATGGAAATAACTTAAAAAGAAACTAAAACTTAAAAAGGCGTCGCAAAATTCTAAAGCACCTAAATCTTAGTCTAAAGAAAAAGCACTTAAGGAATTCTACGGCAAAGCCTAAAAATATAGGAGTAAAAATAACTATAGCAAAAACTAAGTTTAAGATTAAATATGAGCTAAAAAATACAAATATTACGCTACAACGATTAAAAAGGGACAAAATATAAAAATATACAAAAAGTTGTAAAAAGTACAATTTTTATAAAAATATTATTTTTATATTATTTATTTTATAAAACTATTAATTTTACAATTTAATAAAACTAATTTAACTAAAATATATAAATAAAAAGTAAAAGTAAAATTAAAACTAATAATAATAATAATAATAATTAGGTTTAATTAATAATTAATATTAATAATATCCCGTAATTAATGCTCGATTAGGGCTTCCTTGTCGCCTGTCAGAAACCCTCCGCGAGTTGCGGTGATTAATGAGGAAAACCCCGCGAGTCGCGGGGATCCAGAATTCAGTTGACAGGTTTCACTTTTTACGCGTTTTCTTTTTTTTTTTATTTTTTATTTTCTGTTTTCTGTTTTTTTAAATAAATAAAAGATTTTAAAATAAAACTTATATTTTTATAAACTAAAATAGAAATAAAGAAACTTTATAAAACTTGAATATTTAACAAAATCTTAAAAATACTAATATTTTTTTTTTTTTTTTTTTTTTTTTTTTTATATTAGCGTTGCGCTTCCGGCTTTTAAGATGGTTCCCCGGCAGCGGCGCCAAAAATACTTGGTGTCGAACGAGGTGTATATAAAATAGCTTATATTTTACTAGGAAAAACTATTAAATACGATACAATTTTACACAAGATATTTATTTATTTATAGAATGGATATACTTAAACCTTGCTACAACACTTATAGGCAGTGTACCTAATCGTACAGTAGTGTAGTTTTTAGTAAGTCCGGTTCGTTCCACAGGGAAATCTTTAAACAAAGCTCAACGCTATATTAGTTTACTTTTATAAAAATACAAATATATATATAAGTAATATTATTATTATAAAGGGGGGTTTTTACCGTTTAATGACCGGTTTGTCGATTTTAAAACTTTAGTCGCAGTTAAAACCTAATGTAAAATATAAAATAAATACAAGACTTAAATTAAAGCGTAAAGTAAATAACGATAATGAAATTGCGAATAATAAAAATGCGATAAAATAAAATTGCGATAATTAAAAAGTACAATTAAATATAAAATAAAGGAAATTAAATATGAAATAAAAGAATTATGCTTATTTAAACTTCCGTAATCATGATGTTTGACGTGTTGATTTTAGTTTTATGCCCATGGGTTAATTGTCCTTTGTCCTGGATTATTCAATATGTCCGTCTGGTTTTTGTCCATAACAGTCCATCAGTCATAAATATAAATTGCAAGTGTCCTTGTCAAATTATTATTATACCCGAAGTTAAATATTCCAACTAATTGGGGATTCGAATTGTAACAAGGTTTTAATACTTTGTTTAATGAATACACCAGGTTATCGACTGCGTGTAAACCAAGGTTTTACCACTTTGTTAACAATTACACCAATTACCCTTGAATGTAATTTCACCCCTGTTTTAATTATTCTAGTGGCTATTAATCCATTCCCGTGTCCGGTTAAATGAACGATTATTCGTACAAATAAATACCCCGCCCATCGTGTCCGATCGAGTGTATATGGTAATTTATAGGGACGCCCAATTGTAAATCTTTATATTAACATTAACAAACTTTCATTTAGTTAAACAAATATAAAGCCCATTAATAGCCCATAGTCTAGTTTTCACAAGTGTCGTTCTTTTGTCCAAACCCCAATTATGGTACAAAGCCCAATTACCCAATTTTAGTAATTAGCCCAACATCATGATTAATTCGTTTTAAATAAGCATAATAATAACTTAGCTACGAGACATTAATATAAAAAGGTTGAACATAACTTACAATGATTAAAAATAGCGTAGCGTTACACGGACAGAATTTCGACTTACACCCTTACAACATTCGCTAACATACCCTTATTATTAGAATTAAAATTAAAATTAAAATATAAATTATATATATATATATAAGTTTTACGTATGAAGAGGAAGGAAAAAGATGATATAATTTGATCAGAATTCGGTTGGCTTTATAGCCAGAGTTGAAAATTGGGGCTCCGCGACTCGCGGCAAAATGCCCTTAAAACTCCGCGAGTCGCGGAGATATATTTACAGCTCACACCCTTGGAGTTTCTTGCTGCCGACGGTTTTTAATATATATATATAATATATATATAATATATATATAATTAATATAATTAATTATATATTATATTATATTTATATACATAGTTAACTTGTAATTTTTAGTCCGTTGCGTCGAGCGTTAAGAGTTGACTCTGGTCCCGGTTCCGGATTTTCGAACGTCTTCGCGTACAATTTAATATCTTGTACTTTGCGTTTTGAATCTTGTACTCTTGTGATTTCGAGACTTTTCTTATTAATAATTGGAACCTTTTTGATTGTCTTTTGTTCTTTTGAGCTTTTTGGTCGTTTGCGTCTTCAAATCGTCGAATCTGTCTTCTGTCTTCACCTTTTATTATTTAAACGAATATCACTTGTAAATAGAACAATTGCAACTAAAAGCTTGTCTTTCTTGAGGAATAATGCTATGAAATATATGTTCGTTTTTAGCATTATCAATAACCTTATATATTTTAGAAATATTTATTTGCTAATATTAATATTTAGTTTTTCAAAAACTAATTATATTTCAAAGTTTAATATATTTAAAATATTTTAAATGTTAGATATTATTATATCACTTTACGTTTTACGCTCTAGTACATAATTTGATATGATTCATTTATGCGCCAATGTTTAATTTAACTTCTCAAACATTCTAATTAACATATCTATAAATTAATCGAATCAATAAACAAGTGTTACTATCGATTACTTAACTTATCGATATTCATTTTCTAAGTTATCTATATTCCCCAATTTTACTTTTACATTAAATAATATGAAAGTTAAATAGTTTATCTTATCAAAAGTCACGAGGCAATTATTGTAAGGCATGTATTGGAAATCAACAAAAATTTTAACCAATCTGTCTAGCTCTCGCTACTTGACACTTTTTCCTTACTCGAAGAGCACTTTACCATTTATTCCGAATACCGTTAAAAAAAAGAAAGGATTCCTAATTCAAAGTGGACCTCTCAACAGAGACTCGTAATCATATCACAATGTATATGATAATTCAATCATTTGATATTATCTTTTAATTTCGTCGATAAGCATATATGGAAACTAATGCGTTTATGTAAAGTATTATTCATCAAATACTTTGTTAACGTTTTCAAGTTATATAATAATTTCATAACTTATTTTCATATCAACCAAACCGTTAAATGTTTTATTAATATTTCTCAATTTAATAATCACACATGTATATATTCATACATATCTATTTACACATAATTTTTCGTGAATCATCGAGAGCAGTCGAAAGGTAAATGGATACATGAACACAGTTCCAAATTTTTGAGATTTCAACATTACAGACTTTGCTTATCGTGTCGGAAACATATAAAGATTAAATTTTAAATTTGATCGGAAATTTCCGGGTTGTCACAACTAATGACCCAATTAGCAATTTAAGGTCCAACAATGGGGGTCCATGGGGGGTTCGGCCGAATGGCCCTCTAAGGGGTGTCCTGGAACGTTAACTAGTTACTCATAAGCGCGTGGTCCGTTTCGTTACCGTTAACCGTACCGGGTCTCCGGAACGTTAACTAGTCGTTGAAACGTAGTCACTGGATTTAATTTACTAAATAAATAATAAATTAAATTAATTTTTCTTAAAGTCAATAATCATTGATAATAATTATTTTGGCGTTTTTCTGAGTTTCGTAAACTGAAAAGCTTTCTAGGCGATTAACTTAATCGTAACGTTTTCTAGTTATTTCACTTTCTGAAATAAGTTCATTAATTAATATAACATATTAATTCAAGTAATTCTAAGAACAAGTATGCATTTAATTGTATTAAACACACAAGTCTAAGTAAACACCTTTAAACACTTAACGGACAAGTAACGATAGTAAACAAAAAAAGTCGGGTTGTTACATTACCCACCTGTTATGAAAAATTTCATCCCGAAATTTTAGTGCTCATCCGCCGCGGTCGTATCCTCGAGAAACAGTTGTGGATACTTCAATCTCATCTGATCTTCACGCTCCCACGTGAATTCTGGTCCTCTACGGGCATTCCATCTAACTTTAATGATCGAAATTCTGCTTTGCTATAGTTTCTTGACCTCGTGACCCATAATCTCAACAGGTTCTTCAACGAAATTAAGCTTAGGATCAACTTGTACTTCGTCTAAAGGAATTACCAAACTTTCGTCTGATAAGCATTTCTTCAAATTAGAAACATGAAAAGTGTCGTGAATCTCGCTAAGTTCTTGCAGTAGTTTCAGTCTATACGCTACCGGTCCAATTCTTTCGGTAATCTCAAACGGTCCAATATATCTCGGACTTAACTTTCCTCTTTTTCCAAAATGCACTACACCCTTCCCGGGCGATACTTTGAGCATAAATTTGTCTCCAATCTGAAATTCCAAATCTTTCCTTCTAATATCGGCATAACTCTTTTGACGATCTCGCGCTGTTTTCAATCTCTCTTGTATCTGCGCGATTTTCTCAGTTGTTTCGTGTACAATCTCAGGACCAGTCAATTGACTATCTCCTAACTCAGTCCAACATACGGGTGATCTGCACTTTCTTCAATACAATGCTTCAAAAGGCGCTGCCTTTATACTTGAGTGATAACTATTATTATAAGAGAACTCTACTAACGGTAAATGTCTATCCCATCCAATTTTAAAGTCAATAACACACGCTCTTAACATGTCTTCTAACGTCTGGATGGTTCTCTCGCTTTGACCATCAGTTTGTGGATGGTATGCTGTACTCATGTCTAAACGGGTTCCCATGGCATCATGCAAAGCTTGCCAGAATCTAGATGTAAATCTAATGTCTCTGTTGAAAATAATGGATATCGGCACTCCATGTTGGGAAACTACCTCCTTTATGTAGATCTGTGCCAACTTCTCCATCTTATCCGTCTCCTTAATCGGTAGAAAATGAGCTGAATTTGTGAGACAATCAACGATAATACAAATCCCACAGTCTTTGGTAACTTAGTGATAAAATTCATAGTAATATTTCCCACTTCCATTAGGGAATCTCTGGCTGTGTCAGCAATCCTGACAGTTTCTGATGCTCCGCCTTGACTTTAGTATAAGTCAAGCACTTACCAACATAGGTAGCGATATCAGCTTTCATGTTAGGCCACCAATACAGTGCCTTAAGATCTTGGTACATCTTGTCGGATCCAGGGTGAATAGAATACCTTGTCTTGTGTGCCTCATCTAGCACTAGTTCCCTTAATCCTCCAAACTTCGGTGCCCAAATTCTATCGATGAAGTATCGGGTTCCATCTTCTCTAACATCAAACTTCTTGTCCATTCCTCTGAGCATTTCAATAGCAATGTTTACTTCCTTCAATGCCTCTAGTTGTGCATCGCGTATCTATAAAGTAAGATTCCTTCGAACAGTCATGTTCAATGCTCTAACTCGAATAGGCTTAACCTTTTTCTTCCTACTCAAGGCATCTGCAACTACATTAGCCTTGCCAGGATGATAGCAAATGTCGCAGTCGTAGTCGTTCAATAGTTCAATCCAATGTATCCGCCTCATATTAAGCTATTTCTGATCGAAAATATGCTGCAAACTCTTGTGATCCGTGAAAATAGTAAACTTAGTATCATACAGATAGTGTCTCCACATCTTCAATGCAAAGACCACATCACCAAGTTCTAAATCATGCGTAGTGTAATTCTGTTCATGTACCTTCAATTGTCGTGATCCGTATGCAATCACTTTCTTACGTTGGATCAACACGTAACCAAAACTCTGCTGTAAAGCATCGCAGTAAACCACGAAATCCTCGGTTCCTTCGGGCAAAGACAAAATCGGTGCAGTCATTAATTTCTCTTTTAACAACTGAAATGCAGCTTCATGAAACTCCGTCCATTCATACTTCTTACCCTTGTGAGTCAATGCTATTAACAATCGGGCAATAGTAGAAAATCTCTCAATGAATCTTCTATAATAATAGGCGAGACCTAAAAATTGTCGTATATGCGTTGGCGACTTAGGAGTTTCCCATTTCTTAACTGTTTCTATCTTCGTAGGATCAACTTAGATACCATTGACACCTACGATATGACCCAAAAATTGCACTTCTTGTAGCCAAAAGTCACACTTCTAAAACTTCGCATACAACTGCTCCTTCCTGAGCATCTCTAGTAGCAAACGGAGATGTTGCTCATGTTCTTCCTCGTTCTTGGAGTATACCATAATATCGTCGATAAACACAATAACAAACTTGTCTAGATATGTGTGGCGGTCCGGAAATTTCTGACCAAATTTAAACTTAATCTTTATATTATTTCAACACGATAAGCAAAGTCTGTAATGTTGAGTCTTAAAAACTTTGAACTGTGTTCATGTATTCAATTACCTTCTACCTGTTCTCGACGATTCACGAACAATTATGTGTAAATATATATGTATGTATATATATATATATATGTGTGTAAATAGATATGTATATATATATATATATATATATATATATATATATATATATATATATATATATATATATATATATATATATATATATATGTATATTAAATTAACAATTATGTGTATATATATATATATATATATATATGTGTGTGTGTGTGTGTGTGTGTGTGTGTATTAAATTAAGAAATATTAATAAACCATTAAACGGTTTGGTTGATATAAAAATAAGTTATGAAATCTATTATATGACTTGAAAAGGTTAAACATATAACGTTATACTTAATTGTTTTAGATAAACATCCACGTAATAAAATGTGTTACGTGAAATGTGTGTGTGTATATATATATATATATATATATATATATATATACATATATATATATACATATATATATATATATACATATATATATATACATATATATATATATATATATATATATATATATATATATATATATATATATATATATATATATATAGACAAAGTATATTGAACTTATATATAAGTGGTTCTGAATACAATTAATAGATATAGTAATACCGATTGATATTAAACAAGTTAATACAAACTTATAAGGATTTAAAATAAACATAATTTCTAGTAATAGACTTTATGATCTGAATATAATTAGTTGTAGAAGAATAAACTTTATAATAATTATTTGATTTAATTTCAAACGTACGAAAATATTTTCAGTCTAAAAGAATTATATTACTAAAGCGTTTTATAATGTAATTTTAATATGTATATAAAAACCTAATTAAAGTTTTATAAATCACAAGTACATATAATTATTGTTTCAAAGATATAAAACGTACTACGATATATTTCGAAAGATTAGCACAATTTACAACATGTCAAGAAGTAGATTGTTAAGGTTATTATCATTATCTTTTATTATTATGAATTTTAGAAATTATGTAAAATGATTTGAGTGTCACGTCTTCTTTAAAAAGAATATAACTTTATAAATATCTGGAACCACTTTTAACAAATTGTTACCGAGCCATTTTAATAAGGATAAAGTTTTTAGAGTTATCTTAAAAGTTAGAATCTTTCTAGAAACCTTTTGACAAAGTTATAAATGATAACGTTTCGTGATTTAATTGAATATATAAATATCTTACAACATGTAACTAAAAATGCGTTTATATATATATTTTGATTTATTTAATAAAAGATATTAGTATTCGATTATTGAGTCAATTGTTATTTAGATAAGTTAACTTATGAGAATTGGATGCACAAATAAATTATATCAATTATATGTTTTTTTAAAATAAAAACGTTATAAGATATAATAATTTATATTATTTAAACGATTCTAAAATGAACTTTGAAATATAATTAGTTCCAAAAAACTAAACATTATATTATTAAATAAATATTTTAATTATATATATGAACAAACTATATTTTAAAAATATATACTTTTCAATGTGATAAACTATAATAATAATTGGATACAAAACGTTTTGATTTAAATTAATATTATAGTATATAAATAAATAACGAGACAATGATTTAAAGAAGTAAATAACCAAAACACTCGAGAGTTAAAGTTACATTTTGAGTGATATAGTTTATTGATAATTTAAGTCTATATTTTGACAAACCCCGATCAGAGAATTTGAACTGCTTTAGTACTTCGAGGTTTATATGTTTGGGGATATGCTAGATGCATTTTTGTTAATGTCGGTTACCAGGTGTTCATCATATGAATGGATTTTACAGCAGTGAGCAGACCTGCACTTTATTATGAAAATGAAATCTTGTGGTCTATTAAAATTATGAAAATGATTGATTATGATAAACTAATGAACTCATCAACCTTTTGGTTGACACTTTTAAGCATGTTTATTCTCAGGTATTAAAGAAATCTTCTGCTGTGTATTTGCTCAATTTAAAGATATTACTTGGAGTCATTCATGGCATATTTCAAAAGACGTTGCATTCAAGTCGTTGAGTTCAATAAAGATTATTACTAAGAAAATGACAGATTAAGTCATTTATAGTTTGGATATATTATGAAATGGTATGCATGCTTGTCAACTTTCGTTGTAATAAAAGTTTGTCTTTTAAAAACGTATGCAATGTTTATAAAATGTATCATATAGAGGTCAAATACCTCGCAATGAAATCAATTATTATGTAACGTTTATAATCGATATGAATGGGCCATTTCAATATGGCTTACACACACGGTTCATGAGATCCATGAACACAGGCGGTGCGTTCATCAATCCAAACGGCATTACTATGAACTCATGATGCCCATAACGTGTTCTAAACGTTGTCTTCGGTATATCTGTCTCTTTTACTCTCATCTGATGGTAACATGACCTCAGATCAATCTTAGAGTAACATGCCGATCCTTGCAATTGATCAAACAAATCATCAATCCTAGGCAACAGATATCTATTCTTGATAGGTAACTTATTTAACTCCCTGTAATCGATACAGAGTCTCATAGATCCATCCTTCTTCTTCACAAACAGTACAGGAGCTCCTCATGGCGAAGAACTCGGTCGAATGAATCCTTTATCTAAAAGCTCTTGCAGTTGACTAGACAACTCTTGTAAATCTGGTAGTGCAAGTCTATATGGTGCACACGCTACTGGTGCTGCTCCGGGCACTAAATCAATATGGAACTCTACATCTCTATGCAGAGGTAATCCGGGTAAATCATCTGGAAAAATATCGGGAAATTCTCTAACAATGGGCAGATCTTGGAGTTTCTTGCTTTCAGATTCAGTTTTTGCTTACGTGAACCAGCATAGAAAGACAACCCTTTCTTATGTATTTCTGTGCATTCAAACAGTTAATAAGATGTAATGGTGTATTGCTTCGCTCCCCATACACCATTAGAGATTCACCTTCGATGACAGGAATGCGAATCGCTTTCTGATGACAAAAAATGTCGGCTCTATTCTCGGCTAACCAGTCCATTCCAACCACAAGGTCGAAACTTCCTAGCTTAATCGGTGTCACATCTATCTTAAACAATGTTCCAGCCAAAGTCAAAGTACAATCACGGTAAACCTTATCAGCACTCATTAGATTACCATTCCCTAGTTCTATAGAGTATAAGTTTTCTAATGATGATACAGGATTCTTAAGAGTATGGCAAAAATCTCTAGACACAAAGCTTCTATCAGCTCCAGAATCAAAAAGTACATAAACATGTTTATTGTCAAGTAGAAACGTACCAGTGACCAGATTTGGAACATCACGAGCTTCACTAGAGTTAATGTTGAAAGCTCTTCCTCTTGTAGGTTCAATATTCTTACTAACAGTTGGGCAATCCTTCCTAAAATGGCCTTCTTTTCCGCACCCATAGGGCATATTCGAACCAGCTTTACATTCTGCAGCCACATGTCCACTCCTTTTATACTTATCACACTTCTTCAAACACTCTCCCGGATGATGTCTATTACATTTAGCACATAACAGAAATCTTCCCTTATAGCCAGAACTAGTATTCAGAGTTGTAGTGTTGGCTTTAATAGTATCTTGTTTCTTAAAGGGCTGCTGATTGAAATTCTTCCCCGAGTTATTGTTGTTGTTCCATTTTCTCTTGTTATCATAAGTTTTAGACTCAGTTGAGGCAGGAGTCTTCCCTCGCTGTTCAACTTGATCCATCAACTCACTAGCCATCTCAACAGCCTCTTGTACAGTTCTCGACTTCGAAGTAGTCACACCGCTTTTAATATTCTCGGTCAATCCTTCACATACAGAGTGATCTTGCGGCGTTCGGGAGTAACCACATTCGGACACATGAGATCGAGCTCAAAGAATCTCTTGTTGTAACTGGCTAAATTAGTACCCACTAGCTTCAAGTTTTGGAGTTCCTGATCCATCTTAACAGTTTCATTGTAGGGAAAATACTCTTCGATCATCCGTCATTTCAAATCCTCCCATGAAGTCTCAAAAGCCTGATCCATGCCTACAGAATTTGCATAAGTGTTCCACTATGTCAAGGCGCCATCTGATAACTTACAAGATGCAAACTTCGTTCTATCCGCAACTCTACAACTACTGATACGGAAGACAGACTCAAGCTTCTCAAACCAACTGGGCCTTCAGTGCCATTAAACGAGTGTGGTTCACAGCTCAAAAAAGTCTTGTACGTACACCCTGCCGTTCCATTGTTTTGAGCATTAGTTGCATCCTGGTTCCGCTGATTTGCAGTGTTTACCATGTTGCTGTTGGTTCCGTTATGGAGTTCTACCACAACCTCAGTTATTCTTTGGTGATCCACCGGTAAACATCAGCTTGGGTAGCTGTCTTGGGTGACATTATCTTTCTGGTCAAGATAACACACTCGGTTAGTGTCAATGAAATCGGTACATAAAAATATACTAGCAACGGGAATGATGCATAATAGATAATGTTAAATCATAACGATTCTAGTAGGGCTAGTAATATGTAGTAGTGATACATAGCGCTTAGTAGTAACAATAGTAAGGAAAATGTACACTAGTAGCATCAACACTAACTAGCAATAGTAGTAGCAACACTAAGCATGATAAGTTGTTAGTAAATCCAACACTCCAAGTAATAAAATTCTCATTCATAATCATGCATAACCAAAGAAAGTAAAATATCCCTCATGTCATAAGTAAAACCACAATAGTAATGACCACATCTAGCAATGTATGTGCGAGTATCAAATAATAAGCAATAATAATCAAATAATTTCTAATAGCGTGGAACAAGTCCAAACGAGCGATCTCTATTTCCGCTTTTGAAGCTCCTTCAACAAATACTCGACCATCTTCTCCAAGTTCTTGACTCGTAACGTGAGGTCATTGGTGTTGTTGTCATTAGTGGCAGCAGTGGATGTACTAGGTTTAGAAATAGAAGCGTCATAGGGTTGAAAACGACGACACATCTCAAGTGATTGGTTATCATAACAGAAACTCTTATAAAATGGATTATTATCTCGAGGAGGTCCTTTGGGTATTCTACGGTGGCCTCTCGGTCCGCAGGGGTTAACATAGTCGGGGTCAACAAAAGGTGATTGGGAACGAGTAGGCGAATCGGGTAAGCTAGGTTCAGATTCGGGTTTCGGGTCCTCCTCAGGATCCTCCTCCGGTTCTTCCTCTTCTTTTTCCGCTTCGGACTGCCTTTCGGGTTCAGACTCGGTATCATCCGCAAATTTAAGTATAGTATTCCCTTGTGCTTGCACGGTTTCCTCGGATTCCGTGTCGGAGTCGGTAAGAATGATAGGATTGGAAGAAGTCATCTAGCACTCAAAAAGAAACACAAAGTTAGTTCATTTAGTAATCATGTAATTATAGAAATCAAGTAAAATAACAAATAATGTAACTAGGGTTCATGTAACTTAACAAGTCTAGGGTTACAGTCTAGACTCAATAGATGTCCTAATGTTCGACTCTCTAATGCAGCATAGTCCTAGGTAACCGATCTGCTCTGATACCAAATGTAATACCTTACATTTGGGGTAAAACCTACCCAGTGCCTTTCCTGCGAACAGGGTGAGCACTGAGCGTACCTCAGACACTGATTTTACGGCCCGCTTTTCCGCCAAACTACCTACCCTCCTCTTTCTTTGCAAGGGATCGCAAGGGAAGAGCCAATGCTTCATCACAGGTTACATTGTGAGAACCCCCTCTACGACTAACTCGCCCAAAGTCATTGCCGTTAACCGAACCCGAATCCTGGGAACGTTAACTGGTCGTTGCATTGGACGCAGTTAAACCTGGCTCTGATACCAAATGTAATACCCCGTTAGAATCCACTAACGGCGTATTAACTTCGGTCCCACAGTTTAGCGGTTACGCCCTCTGATGATGCAGCGGTGTAGTATGAAATACTATTATATTTTACTACGAAATACGGCGAAATACGATACAATTTTACACAAGTCATTTATTTATTTATTTATAGAATGGATATACCTAAACCTTGCTGCAACATTTATAGGCAGTGTACCTAATCGTAGAGTAGTGTAGTTTTTAGTAAGTCCGGTTCATTCCATAGGGAGCTGGCTAAGCTTAACACTATATTTTTCGATACTATATTTGCACATATATATATATATATATATATATATATATATATATATATATATATATATATATATATATATATATATATATATATATATATATATATATATATATATATATAAGTATTATTATTATTATTATTATAAAAAGGGAGTTTTTACCGTTTAATGACCGGTTTGTCGATTTTAAGTCTTATATCACAGTCAAAACCTAATGCAAAATATTAAATATAAATATAACTTATTTTAAAGCGTAAAGTGAATGACAATAATTAAAAATGCGATAATTAAAAGTGTGATAATTTAAAGTACGATAAATAAAATGACAGTAAATAAAAGTGCGATGAGATATAAAATAAAGGAATTATGCTTATTTAAACTTCCGTAATCATGATGTTTGACGTGTTGATTTTAATTTATTACCATGGGTTAATTGTCTTCTGTCCTGGATTATTCGATAAGTCTATCTGGTTTTGTCCATAATAGTCCATCGGTCATAATTATAAAGTGTGAGGGTCTTCGCCAAATTAACCTTATACCCGAAGTCAAATATTCCAACTAATTGGGGATTTAAACTGTAATAAGGTCTTAATACTTTGTTTAATGATTACACCAGGTTAATGACTGCGTGTAATCCAAGGTTTTAATACTTTATTAACAATTACACCAATTACCCTTGAATGTAATCCACCCCTGTTTTAATGAGTCCATTGACTATTAATCCATCCCCGCGTCCGGTCAATTGAACAATTATTAGTATTTATAGATATCCCGCCCACCGTACCCAGTCAAGCGTATGTGGTTATATATAAATACATCAAATTATAAATCTCTATATTAAATTAACAAGATATCATTTAGTTAATTAGATATAAAGTCCATTAATAGCCCATAGTCCAATTTCCACAAGTGTCGATCTTTTGTCCAAACCCAAATTATGGTCCAAAGCCCAATAACTCAGTCTTTAATATTTAGTCCAACATCACGATTACTTTGGCTTAAATAAGCATAATAATAACTTAGCTACGAGACATTAATTTAAAAAGGTTGAACATAACTTACAATGAGTATTTATCGCGTAGTGTTACACGAACAGTATTTCGACTTACAAACCTTAAAACATTCGCTACTATAACCTTATTATTATTAACTTAATATTAAAATTATAATTAAAATATAAATATAAATATATATTGAGATCAGAGAGTAAGATTGAATAAGGTGTGAATAATTCGGCCAAAAACGTTGCTATTTATAGAACTTGGCCAGCTACAGGACTCCATGCGATCGCATGGAATTTGTGCTTCCAGGCCATGCGATCACATGGCCAGCTGAATTCAGATATTTTTCTTTTCAAAATGTAGGCTGCCCGATTTAAATATTATATAATATAATATATATAATTATATATATTATATTATATTTTTGTTCATAGTTGACTTGTAATTTTAGCTCCGTTGAGTCGTACGTTTCTTCTCAGTTTATGTCCCGGTTCCGGATTTTCGAACGTCCTTTCGTACGCTTAGATATCTTGTACTTCGTGTTTCACGGCTTGTATTCTTGTAATTTTTAGACGTTTCTCATCAATAAATTAAACCACTTGGATTGTATCTTGTACATTTGAGCTTTTTGGTCATTTGCGTCTTCAAATCGTCGATTCTGTCTTTTGTCTTCACCTTTTAATATTTAAACGAATATTACTTGTAAATAGAACAATTGAAACTAAAAGCTTGTCTTTCTTGAAGGATAATGCTATGAAATATATGTTCGTTTTTAGCATTATCAAATATTCCCACACTTGAGCGTTGCTTGTCCTCAAGCAATATATAACTTGAAATAAAAACATACTTAAATCACTTCTTTATTCTTCACACTTTGTACATCAGTGATTTTGATATGGCTGTATGAACAATGATAGAAACATTGTGTGACGACCCAGAGATTTCCAATCAAATTTAAACTTAATCTTATTTAATTTCGACACGATAAGCAAAGTTTGTAATGTTGAATCTAAAAATTTTTTGAACTATTTTCTTACATTCATTAAACTCCGACTTCTCACGGCGATTCACGAACCACTATTTGTAATTAAATACATATATATTTGAATATATGAATATATAATAATAATTTGAAAATATAATTAGAAATATATATATTGTTTTTATTAAAGTTAATTATACAAAATAAAAATCAAAATATAATGTGTATAAAATCAAAATATAATAATCATTATTTAAAACATATCTATATATATAAAGAAAGAATATTAATTATATATTTTGTGATTTCGAAGTTATTTAGTAAACGACGGTAACGCTCAAATGTCATTCGATCAATAACAAACGAGTTAAAAAGGAACTTATGTGATTTAAAAATAAACGGTGATCCGAAAATAAGTTTTATAAATTATAGACTTATTAATAATATATTTAGAAATTATTTGATAAATTTTAACAATAACTATATTTTACTCAGGGTTGGGAGTGAATAATTAATGTAATTTTTATTTAATAGTTAATGATCGAATTTTATACCATAATGACCAAAATAAATAAATATAGTTAATTTAAAAATATGAGATTTTTATGAACACTTTTATCCGCCACTAATTTCGCACAATACACAGTCCGTAAAAACTGTCGGTAGAATAATTCTAAAAGAGAAGGCTGCTTTCCTGTTTAACTGCATTATCACGTTCTTTTAATTAAGAATGTTATGTTATTATAATAATAAATTGGTACTGTTTTTGTCTAACTATGACTCATAAACAAATATATGCTTTGTATAATCAAAAGCATCCACCACTCATTTTCTCTGTATTTCCTTGCTAGTTCACAACAATCTATATCTTTATATACATATTCATATAGGAGTAACATACCACACATCTATATCTTTATATTATGTGAACTCAAGCAACACCATCATCAAACACCCACCCCTTGATCACCGGTGAACACCATTCGACCACCACCATTCCCAACCACCACCTCGTGACCACTCCACTATCTTAAAACCGTAGCACCACACCACCTTTGCATTTTTCTTCGATGCTAAACCACCACCTTCATCACCTTTACAACCATCACCCCCAACACCCACAACCCACTTCTCGTTTTGTTTTTCTGTTTTAATCAATAATAACAACCCACCATGGTCACCATCGAACCCCAACCGTCACCTGCGTTATTTCTTCTTCTTTTCGAACAACCCTTTCACCAAATCATGGTTGCAACACTTGTTCGATGCGATGAAGGTGTAAACGAAGATGATGTGAGACCGAAGGAAAACAATATGCTCGTGACGTATAACCTTGTGAGAAGCTGTTGGGTTTTAAAGGGATGAACGGTGATGATGATTCGAGGCTTGATTTATTGTTGATGACCGCTACTATTTTATTCTTCTGTTCAAAGTACTATCGTAAACCTGCATATGAAGGTGACGTACGATGAAGACGATGATGTCAAGGATAAAGATGAGGTTAGATCATAAGATGAAGATATGATAATTATATAGCACGATGCAGTTAGGGAAAAAAAAAGGAAAACGTCTCAACATATGTATCAACTGCAAAGTGGGTTGTTTGTCTTTTTTTTGAAGTTGGTAACAGCTCATATATTCATATTAGTCTACCCATTATTTTAAAGAGTCTTCTTCACCCTAGGGCCTAGACATCATTTTAATAATTAGTCATACAATAAGGCTCCAAGGTTTATGTTACCATACATTTGTTTGAAAAATGTTCGGGAGATTTTTTTGTAATTTTGTTATGTTGGGCAACTCTGACCATCTTCACACCTATCATTGTTCGATGGTATGCGTCTACAAACCTTTTGGAACACAACGGGGAAATAAAGGACGATGATGGTGAGCTTGTTACACAGTATTGGATCGTGATTATTATTATTTTTACTGGTACCGTATTATTGAAACCATAAACACAAATTTGTTGGGCTGAACACTAGTGTTTTCTGTACTGGGCCGTGAGGACTAGGTTTATTGGACCGTGGACTTGCTGGGCTGAAGATTTGGTTGTTGGACTTTCAATTTGGGCCGTAACAGTTTATTATGGTTTAATTATTTAAGCTTGTGAATTATACAAGATATAATAAAGTGGTTCAGAGGTGTTTGAGTTTATGAGAGGTCGCGAGTTCGAGCCTTGTCTGAGGCATTTATTTTTGCGAAAAGCTTCAAAGGTAGTTATTATTATTCTCATTATTATTATTAATATTATTATTATTATTATTATTATTATTATTATTATTATTATTATTATTATTATTATTATTATTATTATTATTATTATTATTATTATTATTATTATTATTATTATTATTTATTGGTATCATTACGCTAGTATTAATAATATGAGTGTTATTATTATCAGTTTAGTTACTATTACGTAATATCATTAAGTGTTATTATTATTATTATTATTATTATTATTATTATTATTATTATTATTATTATTATTATTATTATTATTATTATTATTATTATTTTGACATTAATATTATTATTAATACTAGTATCAATATTATTATCATAATAACTATTATTATTATTATTATTATTATTATTATTATTATTATTATTATAAAATAAAACAACTTTTTATTTATTATTATTATTATTATTATCAATATTACTTTATCAAATAACTATTAGTTATATAAAACCATATTTACTACCTATAACATAACCTTATTAATACTTTTATAATAAATATTAATAAATGTAATTAATAGGGTTATTAATGAAACACATAATTAAAATAACAATTAAATCACTAACAATATATAAATTTGTTCGATTACGATTATATGTGTTAATAGATATACAATTGTTATATGTTCGTGAATCCGAGGTCAAACCTACACTTGTTAAATGACGTCATATGTATTTTTACTATAAAATACAGTATGGTGAGTTTCATTTGCTCCCCTTTTAAATGCTTTTGCAATATATATATTTTTGGGACTGGGAATACATGCATTTTTATAAATGTTTTACGAAATAGACACAAGTAATCGAAACTACATTATATGGTTGAATGGATCGAAGCCGAATATGCCCCTTTTAGCTTGGTAGCCTAAGAATTTGGGAACAGACCCCCAAATTGACGCGAATCCTAAAGATAGATCTATCGGGCCCAACAAGCCCCATTCTGGAATTTGGAATGCTTTAGTACTTCGATTTTATCATATCCGATGGGTATCCCGGAATGATGGGGATATTCTATATGCATCTTGTTAATGTCGGTTACCAGGTGTTCAATCCATATGAATGATTTTTAAACACTTGCGAGTGTATGATTATTGAATAAAGGAAATCTTGTGGTCTATTAAAATTATGGAAATGATTGATTACGATAAACTAATGAATTCACCAACCTTTTGGTTGACACTTTAAAGTATGTTTATTCTCAGGTATTAAAGAAATCTTCCGCTGTGCATTTGCTCATTTTAGAGATACTACTTGGATTCATTCATGACATATTTCAAAAGACGTTGCATTCGAGTCTTTGAGTTCATCAAGATTATTATTAAGTCAATTATAGTTGGATATATTATGAAATGGTATGCATGCCGTCAACTTTCGATGTAATGAAAGATTGTCTTTTCAAAAACGAATGCAATGTTTGTAAAATGTATCATATAGAGGTCAAGTACCTCGCGATGTAACCAAATGTAATGTATTCGTCCAGATGGATTAGGACGGGTCATTAGAGGTGGTATCAGAGCGGTGGTCTTAGAGAACCAGGTCTTGCATTAGTGTGTCTGACTGATAGTTGTTTAGATACATTGTGAGTCTGGACTTCGACTGTGTCTGCATGTCAAAAGTTTTGCTTATCATTTCGTGTCGAAAATTACCTGCTTATCATTCTTAGTCTAGACACATCTTACTGCATTGATTGCATGAATAGTGTATAGACAAATTCATATCCTAGCGTATCAGCTAATCCATATCTTATCGTATCTATTACTGTAGACTTTATCTGACATGTTTCCTTAATTCCCTCCGTAATTTACGGGATCTTCTGTACTATGTATAGGTATTCTATGTAAATAGAATATCATCCGATATCCGAAAATCATTTCATATCGAAAAATCCTTTATTCAATCGTACGAAATGGAACTCGTCACTAGTTCAAGTCTCTCAGATTCCGATATGGAGTTTCACTCAAGCTCCGAAAGCAGTGTGATCGGAATGGATCAACCAATTATCCATCATCTATTCTGGATGAATTGGGGATGGGTTCGTAGTCTACTAAATCATTGGAGACAAGGAGAAGGTGATCCCTTTCATCCACCATATTGCCCTCTTGGCGAAGAACCTATCCGAAACACCATTTTCAGCCTCATTTTTAGAGTATCTCGTCACGATTATATACTATACCAAATTCTAGATCTTATTTATCCGCTCGTTCGAACCGATAATCACCCAGGTATAATAGAAGAAGTCAACGAGCTTCGCGCCCGGGTAGTAGTTTTGGAGAATATGGTGCAAAGGTTACAAGCACCAGCAACAGCACTGGCAGCAACAGTACCACCAGCAACAACACCAACAGTACCATCACCACCACCAACAGCAACATCCGCATCCCACACCTCGACATCACAATCTGTACCTCGAGCATCAACATCGTACTTACCATAGATACCAAGGAGTACTAATAAGAATCAGCAATGAAGTATTGATTCATAACTTCATTGGAGAACTATTAGGCGGCGATTATATAATCTCTAAAGTCTTAGAGATTATTTATTTTAGCTCATACCAAAAAGCAAATGAGATTAATATCATATTAACTCATAAATCCATAATTACATTTGAAGAAAATATACATGTATATATGTTTTCATAAGGATTGTAATTAAAAATTCTTTTGTACAAACTGTTAATGGTGAAAATATTTTAACGGGTAGGTAATACCTGAGGAATATTTAGATTTCACATTAATATGTCACACTGTACATTCTTCGAAGCTGATTCAACAGTCATTTACTGTCCTACTTACAACCACCGATATACGAATCCGTTCATCACAGAATAACCATTTTCATTCAATTTCATATTTAGATTTTGACCTATCAGAATCCAACAAGTGGCATAATGAAGAAAACATTGGATAAAATAAAATTTGTTAGAAACAAACAAATTAACTATGAGAAAAAAATTTTGTTAGGAATCCACGCTAACTGTTCCTAGCTAACTGATTACATTTTATTTATCACAATTTATTTATCGCAATTTATATTCTCGCAATTTTATTTATCGTCATTTTCTGTTATTTATTTTACGCACTTTAAATATCGGGACACGTATACAAGGTTTTGACATATCATATCGACGCATCTATATATATTATTTGGAATAACCATAGACACTCTATATGCAGTAATGATCGAGTTCTCTATACAGGGTTGAGGTTAATTTTACAATAATATATATACTTTGAGTTGTGATCGAGGCTGAGATATGTACACGGGTCACGACACGTATTAATTAATTCGAATATAATATATTAAACTATATATGAATTATTGAACTGCTAACTGTGGACTATCAACTGAGGACTACCAACATTGGACAATTAAAATGAATTAAAATATTGATTATAACATATGAAACTAAACAATTCTTCAAGTTTGCCACTTGATTTCATCTTAAACCTCATTTGTATCTTGACAATTATAATCTGCGTTCAAACCTTTCAAAATTCTTGAAAACACCTCAATCGAGAGAATGAACCAACTGCACTTCATCTACGAAAGAAAAAGATTGATGCATATAGTTATGCACTTGAAAACTCTCGGAACCTGAGTAAACGTTTAACACGTATATGTGCTAATTCCTTTAGTGTTATTATTACCCAAAATAACTTGGTAATTCCTTTCAAAGTAGCAAATTTTGTCACAGCTCCAGCAAGTCAACTTCGACTTTTCATTCGAAACAACCTAATTATCACCTGGATTTATATGTATGCTCTTTTATTATTACCGGAGAACCTTTTATATTTCATCATATTACCATCAGCATTTAATCATCTAAAAACACAATTCTCTTAAAACCATCTCGGATTGATAACCGATGATTCAGATATGGTAGCATTAAATGCAGAGGAAACAACAAAATTATAGATGGTCTAAATGGCCAAGAGTATGATGATAAAGAATGGAGTGTTCAGAACGCTCGATTGAAAATTTGGTACTGAAAAATGGATTGAGGTAACCATGAAGGAGATCAAGGACAAATACAAGGACCAAACTCTATATTCAAAGAATCCCGGTAATTCTGGATCCGATGAAATCTTTAGAGAATATCTTGCTCTGAAGTCATGTTAAAATCTTGCGGAAAATTTTTCTTCATCAACCTTCGAACTTAGAAATTCCAAAATATCATCATAAATATCTTCGATATTTCTGAGGATATTTTAATAAATATTCTTGTCCGAAATTATTTACCTCTTCGTGTTTTCTGTATTCCATTATATTGGAAACTTCTGTAAAATCTAAGTATAAATTATGAATGAATTGTGAAGAAGTGTTGGGAATTGAAGTATGGGTTAGTATAATATAATGACGCCCGACCAACGTGATTATATTACAGTAAGTCATGCTGAGTTTATAGTGGAACGTGATAAAGGATCACACATCATACCTTTATTATGAACCATGTTACATAACTCTTTCATTCCACTTAACCTCTGAACATATCAAAAAATTATATTCTTGATAGTTCCATCCTCAGTGATTCTAGTAATTTGACAAATCAAATCGTGCTAAAACATTCCTTTCTGCTTAGAATACTATAATCATTCAAAACTCTATATCTACGAATTCTGAACCATTATTCGCTTGATCTAAAGTCGGGAAGAGAAAACAAAAGCATGAAGCTTCAAACTATAAGATAGAATATAAGCACGACAACAACACAGAATTACAAACTGTGTATATCAATGCGTATAGTCATATAAAGACACGGGAAAATTAGAAATACTATAACCCCAAGGTAATAATAGAAGTAAATAGATTCCTCTGGTGGTAAATGGAAAAGAAGAATGACAGATACGATAGTCAGAATAAGAACAAGAATCAGAACTGGATTAAGCATTGTTACAATTTTTAGATGTATGGATTAGGGAAGAAGTATAGGAATGGTGAGAATAATAAAACGGAAGAGGTCAATTTATAATGAAATTACCTGAGAGACCAATCGAGACAGATGATCGCATTTAATTATAGAGTTCTTAATTTCTCTAAATCCCGAAGAATCAGATCTTACAGATTTCCAAGATTTTCTTTAATTCCCTGAATTCCGGAAATCAACCATGTCTACGTCAAAAGTTAGGACGAATCACTATTTCTTTATTTGAAATTTTTGTGACAGCTTCACTCGTACTCTTCGAATAATCAAATTGTTTTATCCATATTACTCAATGATGATAAAACTCTATTTATCAACTCATATTCGTCATGAAAACATTTTTATTGTTAGCCATGACCATCTCACTCAAATTTCGGGACGAAATTTCTTTAACGGGTAGGTACTGTGACGACCCGGAGATTTCCAATCAAATTTGAACTTAATCTTATTTAATTTTGACACGATAAGCAAAGTCTGTAATGTTGAATCTAAAAATTTTTTGAACTATTTTCTTACATTCATTAAACTCCGACTTCTCACGGCGATTCACGAACCACTATTTGTAATTAAATACATATATATTTGAATATATGAATATATAATAATAATTTGAAAATATAATTAGAAATATATATATTGTTTTTATTAAAGCTAATTATACAAAATAAAAATCAAAATATAATAATCATTATTTAAAACATATCTATATATATATAAAGAAATAATATTAATTATATATTTTGTGATTTCGAAGTTATTTAGTAAACGACGGTAACTGTAACGACCCGGATTTTTCCAATCGTTTTACACTTATAAGATTAATATTTACATAAATTAAACCTTACCAACATGATAAGCAATCTAAATTGTTGAGACTTATGTTTTTGAAAAGAGTTTTACACAACGTTTGACCGTCCAATTTGACCGATGATATCACGAACTATATAACATACGATAATTATACGTTTGTGTATATATATGTATTTTTATATATTTAACATGATCTAAGAATGTTTTAACATCTCATTGTGTACTAATAACAATGAGTTATAAGTATATTTTGAGACTACTAACTTAAGTTTTCAAAACGATAACTATATGTGACGTTCTTCGACTTAAATACTTAAAACTTATAATGCTTATACATGTATCATATAGATATGTATTTTATCACTTTTAAAGGATTTATATACATAAAACAATATAAGTATATTTACAAAAGATAGCTATATTTGAATCCTCGTTCCGTTTTCTCAAGATTTTTATACGTATATCTAGGGTATATGTACCCGTATCATACCCAGCTTCTATACGTATTTACTATTGGTATATACACATCACAATCACTTTATTAGCAGCCATGAGTCAGCCAATTTTGGATCTTAGCATGCATGATTAATCAATTTGGCATATTACAAGACTTTTGCACAATATTACAAATTTATACATCTTTTCACCACCATTTATACTCCATTCCATTTTCATTTTTACTACACATTTTCTCTAACCAAAAATACACTCTTAGGAACCTTAAGTGTTCTTCACAATCTTAGCAAATAACCATGAAGATCTAGCTTCAAAAACAACCCTTAATCATCATAAGAAAATCCATTCAAGAACACTTCAAAAATCCTTCCAAGTAAACAAGTTTACTTCCAACCTTTCAATCCAACTCCACCACTCTTTTGATTCTAGGATTTTTCTCATCTCTTACAGTAACTTTATCCAAGTAACTTGAGGTAGTAACCTTATTCATAATCTTATTCAATTCATATTCATATAGCTATCTTATTTTGTGGTATAAAATTTTAACAACAAGAACATAGTTTGAATGATTTCAAACTTGTTCGTAAACTAAATAGATCCTTCTAACTTGACTTTTAAAACACTTCAAGACCTGTAATATATCATAATGATATGCTAACTTAACAAGATATAACTTGGTTTTACAAAGAACACCTTAAAAACTGAATCTACGTCGTCGGAGTGCAACCGGGGGCTGTTTTGGGTTGGATAATTAAAAACCATCTTAAGCTTTGAATTGGAAGTTCATATTCTGGAAAAATGATATTTCTTATGAATATGTTAACACATTAAAAGTTCATGGTTTAACTCAAAGTGTAAGTATTTTTAGAAAAATGATCATTAAATGTTGTTTTTATGATGGAAAATGATCACTTTCATAAGTTTCACCAAAGTTTGACCTATAACCTGTGATTTTGAATACAACCTAAGGTATTTTCAGTTCATATTCTTAAAATTTAACTCGATCCAAGGAAGTGACAAGTTGAACCAACAAAAACGGAGTTGTAATGAAGAAACTACGACTAAAACAAGATCGGGCATGCGAAGCTAGTTTAGCTACAAAAATATTTGGAGAAAAATTAAATTAATCTTATATTTCTAATTAATATGATATTTCATATATATTTACTTATGATTTGATTTTATATATTTCAGGACCACCCGTAAACAACACGAGAAGATTAATCATAAGACCTCATGATTGTACGCAACACGTCATTTGACAACACGATACTTTATGTACGCAACACGTCATTTGACAACATGGTACCATGGGTCAAGATTAATTCTGATCAATACGAATACGATGGGGTCTTTATTTATTTTATTGAGCAACTAATTTTGGACCACTAACATCGGACTGCTAACTACGGACTAAGAAAATATTAAAAGTATTAAAAGTATATATATATATATATATATATATATATATATATATATATATATATATATATATATATATATATATATATATAACGATTACTTAAAAAGAAAATATGTTGATATATTATATATATGGTTAGGTTCGTGATATCTATCGGAGACCAAGTCGTGATAAATACCTTCAAGGAAAAAGTGAGTATATAGTCCCACTTTTAAACTCTAAATATTTCGGGATGAGAATATATGCATTTTATGATTTACGTTATGGACACAAGTAATTAAAAATATATATTCTACGTTGAGTTGTACCACTGGCATACTTCCCTGTAACTTGGTAACTATTATTTAAATGAGGTATTGTAAACGCGAATCCTGTTGATAGATCTATCGGGCCTGACAACCCCAACCGGACTGGACGACCAGTATTCAACGGTTGCACAGTACTTCGTTTCGGTGACTACACTTGGTACGGTGTAGTAAGATTTCATAATAAAGGTAATATGTGACGTTGATTAAATGTTAAGTATGGTTATCAAGTGCTCAACAACTTTGAATATTTTTATTAAAAAGTTTATATATGAAATCTTATTGTCTATATTTATAACGCTGCCGGCATTAAACCTATATCTCACTAACTTTATGTTGACGTTTTAAGCATGTTTATTCTCAGGTGATAACTAAAAGCTTCTGCTACAACATGATGAATTTAAGCAAGATCTTGAGTATGCATATTTGTGTCAAAAATAAAACTGCATATCGGAGGATTTGTAATGTAAAATATGTTGGAAGTCGTATTATTATTATCACATGTAAAGTTTGTAAGTCTAAGATTATCGCTAAACGATAATCATTATTAAGTTGTTTAAACCTTGTATTTGTAATAAAAGCTATGGTTTGTATTGTAAAAACGAATGCAGTTTTTGAAAACTGTCGCATATAGAGGTCAATACCTCGCGATGAAATCATATGTTATTTTATTCGTCCTTATGGTTAAGGTCGGGTTATGACAGTAACGCTCAAATGTCATTTGATCAATAATAAACGAGTTAAAAAGGAACTTATGTGATTTAAAAATAAACGGTGATCCGAAAATAAGTTTTATAAATTATAGACTTATTAATAATATATTTAGAAATTATTTGATAAATTTTAATAATAACTATATTTTACTCAGGGTTAGGAGTGAATAATTAATGTAATTTTTATTTAATAGTTAATGATCGAATTTTATACCATAATGACCAAAATAAATAAATATAGTTAATTTAAAAATATGAGATTTTTATGAACACTTTTATCCGCCACTAATTTCGCACGATACACAGTCCGTAAAAACTGTCGGTAGAATAATTCTAAAAGAGAAGGCTGCTTTCCTGTTTAACTGTATTATCACGTTATTTTAATTAAGAATGTTATTATATTAATAAATTGGTACTGTTTTTGTCTAACTATGACTCATAAATACATATATGCTTTGTATAATCAAAAGCATCCACCACCCATTTTCTCTGTATTTCCTTGCTAGTTCACAACAATCTATATCTTTATATACATATTCATATAGGAGTAACATACCACACATCTATATCTTTATATTATGTGAACTCAAGCAACACCATCATCAAACATCCACCTCTTGATCACCGGTGAACACCATTCGACCACCACCATTCCCAACCGCCACCTCGTGACCACTCCACTATCTTAAAACCGTAGCACCACACCACCTTTGCATTTTTCTTCGATGCTAAACCACCACCTTCATCACCTTTACAACCATCACCGCCAACACCCACAACCCACTTCTCGTTTTGTTTTTCTGTTTTAATCAAGAATAACAACCTACCATGGTCACCATCGAACCCCAACCGTCGCCTGCGTTATTTCTTCTTCTTTTCGAACAACCCTTTAACCAAATCATGGTTTGCAACACTTGTTCGATGCAATGAAGGTGTAAACGAAGATGATGTAAGACTGAAGGAAAACAATATGCTCGTGACGTCTAACCTTGTGAGAAGCTGTTGGGTTTTAAAGGGACGAACGGTGATGATGATTCGAGGCTTGATTTATTGTTGATGACCGCTACTATTTTATTCTTCTGTTCAAAGTACTATCGTAAACCTGCATATGAAGGTGACGTACGATGAAGACGATGATGTCAAGGATAAAGATGAGGTTAGATCATAAGATGAAGATATGATAATTATATAGCACGATGCGGTTAGGAAAAAAAAAAGAAAAAAGGAAAACGTCTCAACATATGTATCAACTACAAAGTGGGTTGTTTGTCTTTTTTTTTTGAAGTTGGTAACAGCTCATATATTCATATTAGTCTACCCATTATTTTAAAGAGTCTTCTTCACCCTAGGGCCTAGACATCATTTTAATAATTAGTCATACAATAAGGCTCCAAGGTTTGTGTTACCATACATTTGTTTGAAAAATATTCGGGAGATTTTTTTATAATTTTGTTATGTTGGGCAACTCTGACTGTCTTCACACCTATCATTGTTCGATGGTATGCATCTACAAACCTTTTGAAACACAACGGGGAAATAAAGGATGATGATGGTGAGCTTGTTACACAGTATTGGATCGTGATTATTATTATTTTTACTGGTACCGTATTATTGAAACCATAAACACAAATTTGTTGGGCTGAACACTAGTGTTTTTTGTACTGGGCCGTGAGGACTAGGTTTATTGGACCGTGGACTTGCTGGGGCCAAAGATTTGGTTTTTGGACTTTCAATTTGGGCCGTAACAGTTTATTATGGTTTAATTATTTAAGCTTGCCTATTGTACAAGATATAACAAAGTGGTTCAGTAGTTTAGAGGTGTTTGAGTTTACGAGAGGTCGCAAGTTCGAGCCTTGTCTGAGGCATTTATTTTTGTGAAAAGCTTCAAAGGTAGTTATTATTATTATTCTTATTATTATTATTAATTATTGGTATTATTATGCTAGTATTAATAATATGAGTGTTATTATTATCAGTTTAGTTACTATTACGTAATATCATTAAGTGTTATAAGTATTATTATTATTATTATTATTATTATTATTATTATTATTATTATTATTATTATTATTATTTTGACATTAATATTATTATTAATACTAGTATCAATATTATTATCATAATAACTATTATTATTATTATTATTATTATTATTATTATTATTATTATTATTATTATTATTATTATTATTATTATAAAATAAAACAACTTTTTATTTATTATTATTATTATTATCAATATTACTTTATCAAATAACTATTAGTTATATAAAACCATATTTACTACCTATAACATAACCATATTAATACTTTTATAATAAATATTAATAAATGTAATTAATAGGGTTATTAATGAAACACATAACTAAAATAACAATTAAATCACTAACAATATATAAATTTGTTCGATTACGATTATATGTGTTAATAGATATACAATTGTTATAGGTTCGTGAATCCGAGGTTAAACCTACACTTGTTAAATGACGTCATATGTATTTTTACTAAAAAATACAGTATGGTGAGTTTCATTTGCTCCCTTTTTAAATGCTTTTGCAATATATATATTTTTGGGACTGAGAATACATGCGTTTTTATAAATGTTTTACGACATAGACACAAGTAATCGAAACTACATTATATGGTTGAATGGATCGAAGCCGAATATGCCCCTTTTAGCTTGGTAGCCTAAGAATTTGGGAACAGACCCCCAAATTGACGCGAATCCTAAAGATAGATCTATCGGGCCCAACAAGCCCCATTCTGGAATTTGGAATGCTTTAGTACTTCGATTTTATCATGTCCGATGGGTGTCCCGGAATGATGGGGATATTCTATATGCATCTTGTTAATGTCGGTTACCAGGTGTTCAATCCATATGAATGATTTTTAAAAACTTGCGAGTGTATGATTATTGAATAAAGGAAATCTTGTGGTCTATTAGAATTATGAAAATGATTGATTACGATAAACTAATGAACTTACCAACATTTTGGTTGACACTTTAAAGTATGTTTATTCTCAGGTATTAAAGAAATCTTCCGCTGTGCATTTACTCATTTTAGAGATACTACTTGGATTCATTCATGACATATTTCAAAAGACGTTGCATTCGAGTCATTGAGTTCATCAAGATTATTATTAAGTCAATTATAGTTGAATATATTATGAAATTGTATGCATGCCTTCAACTTTTGATGTAATGAAAGATTGTCTTTTCAAAAACGAATGCAATGTTTGTAAAATGTATCATATAGAGGTCAAGTACCTCGCGATGTAACCAAATGTAATGTATTCGTCCAGATGGATTAGGATGGGTCATTAGACATTATGGTTTACAGTCCCACATAACTATAAAAATTTAGATCCTTTAGAAAATTAGATCTTTATGAAAACATTTGATCATTTTAAAAATTCAATCTAGCTTTTACCCTAGATAAGTTTTCTGATTTGACCCACCATCGGTGTTGCAAAATATTTTTGTGGATCAATATTTTGGCTAAAACTTTTGGGTTCGTGTAATCCACTGCTATCTATGTATCGGAAAGCACACATCCAGTTTACTTGTTTCGTATATTACCTTTCGGTAAACTACCGTCCGGTTGTAAAGGAAATCGATGAACAAGAAACTGTTAAGGCAATGTCATGCTTTTGATTATGGTCCACATCGTGTCAGATGCAATTACTATTCTTTGTAGGAGCAATAGTAAAGATCACCCTATAATTTTTTGGTCTGGCACAAGGTCCTGTCTTCGACCATGCTATGCAACCACCGTTCTTACGGTTGACACCCGATTTGGTTCAGGTGACCTAATGAATTCCGGTGAATTCTCAGGATTTTACATTCATTGGTAATGAACGCATTGAAAATAGGGTTTTCATAAAACAAATCGGTTTGTAATTTTGATCAAAATATTTTCTCGTTCAAGCTCGAGTTTAGATATCATCGAATTCCATGAGTTTGAATTCTCAATTTTAACGTCAATCTCAAGGATTGAGTAATATCAGGCTTAAAAGCTGATTTTTAATCTTTAAGGAGATTATCCTTTTCTGGGGGGTCTGATTCATTAGTCTTATCAAGCTAATTTGCACGGCGCCCTTCCCATTTTACGAGATAAATCCTTCTCATAGTTAGGATAAATCTGACCACTTGGCGACCCTGTTTGATGCTGAGGTCCGTGGATTTCCTGCTGATTTTAGTGATGACTTTTCTAGATTTTTCGTCAACCTACAGCTGGTCTGGACGACAACTTTTTGACCTAAATCACGAAGCGCGTGTCTTTTTCGGAACACTTTACTTCCTTTTAATAATGGAATTGATTCATCGTGTAGATCCATCTTTTCTTTCAAATATATTACAGTAAATTGGGTAAAACTGATTAGTTTAGTCCAAAACAAAAGTATCTGCAATAATCTTGTACATAATATGTGATATATGTTTTAAAGAACTTGGTGCATTCTTCCCACACTTAGCTTTTATTCTATTTCTTTCTTTGCCTTTTTATTCTCCTTTATTCCATTTTAAATGAATTCAAGCGTTTTGGGTTATTTCTCAATTTATGTCCTTTCCGAGGTAACAATAATTTTGGTATTAACACCTAGTTTTATCATTCATAAATATGTATAAACATGATTTTGAATTCATTTAGTTGAATTTTTTTTTTAAATTTTCACAAAATTTGGCAATTGAACCAAGTGTATAAATTAATGTTTAAACCGAAAGAATTTAATCCTTTCCCACACTTAAGATCTTGTAATGCCCTCAATTGCAAGAAATCAGTAAAAATTTAAATTCATGAGGGTTATTAGCGTAGAAAAATGATTAAAATTTTACCAAAGCTTGCAAACATATTGTTGTTTGTTTGAATGATAAATGTTGCACATCATTTGTTCATTCCTGCAGTTGTTATTTCACATATATTTTGCATCTTGTCGTCAAAATTAGTTGCTTTTGCTGAACTTAATGCCAGTCTTTGAAAATGCGCTGTTTTACCCTGTTTTGTACAATTGACAATATACGTACAATATAAACATGCATGGTAATTTGAAATGGGACTTAATATCCCACTTTCAAATTATAAATATGAAATATTAGTACAAAATAATAAAAATGTTAAAAATTACATAAAAGTATCAAAATATCAAATGTTTAAACATAATTAGATAAAAGTGATAAAAGATAAGAAATCACCAATGGAACACTATCAATTTGGATAGGGATTCCAGTTCATGTTATTGTCCGGGTTCCATGGCTCGTTGTAGGTGTTCTGATAGGCTTGGTTGGGGTCATATAGGTTAAAGGGCGGTCGCATGTCGGGCTGATGTGGTGGATAATAAGCAGGCCGAGTCGGGATGTAGTTTTGTAGTACCTGATATGATAGATTGCTCATGATTTGGTGCTGATGAACGACCAATCTATCATGCTGGCGTCGCCTGGATTGCTCATACTCATCTGCGGCTCTCCACTGCTCATACTGATGATGCCTAGCCTCGTTACTCATTTCCACCTCATCTATACGCTGGAAGACATCAGTATAACTATCTCTAATTACATCCCTAATGTCATCTGCTTCCTCCATCTCCTCATCCGAACCCCTCTCTACCTGTTGATGGGCGCCCTGATATGGTATTGGCCTATTGTGTCTCCTTAACAATACCTTAACCCCATTATAAACCGATAGACCTATAGTCTCGGTTTGTTCCTGAACTACGATCATTGGACCCCCTTGTTCCCTATCTACACCTAAATACTCTCCAATGAGAGTAACAAAAAATCCACCTCCTATTATTCCTCCCTCCTGTATACCTTCCACCATTTTGGACAAATAATAACCAACACAGTAGGGGATGTTAACAAAGCTTTTGGGGTTTCGAATGCACTTGAGGTTGAATAAATCATTTAGGGTCATTTTCTCCTTGTTTCTACCTCGTTGTGTAATTGAGTTCGCTAAAAACCTATGAATTACGCGAAGCTCTGCTTTGTTAATATCTAAATAGGAGTGTCTTCCACCCCGCCTAAATAGATTAAAGTTTGACATACGCCTCCATATGGCATTAGCGTCAAAATCTCTATCTACCCTCTCACCTTCATAAATTAAAGATGTACAATCAGGTGATAATAATTCAGCGGGGGTGTAAATCTGTAAAGCCCTAGCCATGTCCAGCATGGACATCCTGTACATCCTACCTCCAAGTAAAAATCTAAGAAAACTCCTATCTTCTACGTTATCTACATCCTTATTTAATGCTATAGTACTCATTAATTCAACACACCACTCCTTATATACAGGCCTACGAATGGTAAACAAACATTCCCAGTCAGGAAAAGAAGAGTTCCCATAACTTTGGATTAGTAACTGCCTAACTGAGTTAGCTAGGTTGACTTTTTCCAAAGGTCCCCAATCTATCACCCTTGGTACCTCCACATTTTTGGTGTAAAGCTTAAATTTGTTACTTTGGTACGTCGGGTAATCTATCCAGTTTTGCTCAAACCTCAGATTGGGATGTAATTCCTGTTCATGAACTCTTGAGTTTATTATTAACTGATGAGGCGGAAATTGTACGTAGGCAGTAAAAAATTATAGATTCGGTTCATAATATGGTAGGTGTTGATTATGATGTTGCTACTTTGGTTGTGGCTCGGGTTGTTGTTCTGGTTGTGGCTCTGGATCAGCTTGTCTAGATGATGATGCACCGTCAGTATCTGTATTTCTCTGCAAAACACATTAAACACAAAATTTTGTGCATCCAAATAATGCATTAGTGTTAGCAAAATAACAGATCAACACAATTACAATAACATATTTAATCAAAATTAAACCTATACACATTTTCATAAATTTAACAATTCTACACTTTTTCAATAAACATATATGAAAATGTATACAATGTTCATAAGCATTCTACTTAAATAACATGCCAAAATAACCATTACTAGCAATTAAACAAGTTTCAAATGGCATTCATATCAAATTAATCAAGTTCATGAATTTTAGACTTAAAAAGTCCACTTTGATGCTCAAAAATCATGTTTAGGATCAAAGTTTGGATCATTTAGTAACCTAAACATGTTACACTACTTAATTTAACAATAATTCATAACAAAAATCGGCCATAACCTGTTTATATCAAAAAGCCCCAAATTGCTCAAGAACACAAACCATAGATTTCTAAATTTTTTGAAGTTTAAGGCTTCAAATCATGTTAAATAGCATCAATCTAGGTTATACAAGCATGATATACTATCAATTTAACTCTAATTAGGCTAGAAATCATCAAAATTAAATTAGGTAAAAAATTGCTCAAGAACACTATAATTCGAATTTAAGAGTGTTTTAGGGGTGGAATCATTACCTTCTTTGAAAAACTTCTTGGTAGTAATCTTCTCATTGTGATTTTAGGGAAGATTTGGTGAAAAATGGTGAAAAATGGCAATTTTTGGGGGTGTTTTTGAGTGTGTGTTCTTGTGTTTTGTGTGTATGAAGTGAGCAAGCAGAAACAGCTCGTGGGGATTTGATACCTGACCTGTCTAGGGTGCCCATGCGATCGCATGGTTCACCAGTGCAAACCCCATGCGATCGCATGGGGTGTAATATTTTTTTTTGTTTTTTTATAAAACCCATAACTTATAAAACAAATAAGTGATTATTTTAAAATCTTGTCTCTTTTTAGATTGAGGTCGTTTCGGTACGTTCACCTAGTTTGTCCCTCTACAAAATTTAAAATTTTCAATTTTAAAGCGATCGTTTTAAAAGCAAAGATTTTTGAGTTTTTTTTAATGTTTTTGACATACTTTAAATCAATAAGATTAAAAATAATGATAACAAAATTTGTCGCCCTGCCTTCAGGTAAAGCAATTTCGGTTCAATGACCTAGTGTTTAACTTACGACGTATTTTAGAAATCAATTTTTAACTTAATGAAATAGAGTACATTTTTGTTTTTAAATTCACACCAAACTTAAATTTAAAATGCATAAAATTTCATATAAATATTAATAAAATTTATATACATTAATTTTATAATTTTACATTTAAAATAATAAAGTAATATATTAATTTTATAAACAAGGTAAAAATAAAAATCTTTTTGGTCTTTTATCCCACTTTAATTAATCAAATATTTACAAAAATATACGTCCCTCTTTTGGGTAAAGTAATTTTGGTTATATTACCTAGTTTTACTCTTGACGAATTTTTAAAATATTTTGAATTGATTGATTAAAGATATTTATGCTTTATGAATAAACGGTAAATTTCGCAGTGATGAATTAAATTTTTGTATGATATCAATAATTTCGATTTATTATACCTAATTTTATTGAATATCAATTTAATACTTTATAGAGAAAGATTCAGCGTTTATTATCAAAAGGTTGAAAGCAATAAAAATAAAAATAAAAACTGTACATACTTACCTATTAGATAGAATTCTTAGAGACCTGCTTTAGTTGACTCATAAGAGAGTCGTTCGATTTGGTTTTCCATTGCTACATAAGCGTAACCTCGAATTTTCAATAATTTTTCTTCTAAACATATGAACGGTCCTTCTCTGCATAAAGTAATGAACTCGGTATTGGAATGTGTCTGATTGTTCGAGCATTTCCCTTCGTGTGACTATTTTCCGCATTTATGACATTTTTCAAGATGTCTTGCTCTTCTTTTTGTTGCGGATTTTGATTTTCCTTTACCGAAATGTGTCTTATGATGTTCTTTCCTGAGTTCTTTTCTTACTTCGTCACATCTGCCTCTTATTACTGACACCAGGTCACTCGGGAGGGTGTCATTATTACGTTTAGCAATCAAAGCGTGTAGCATTAGACCATGGTTCAAATCAAAGGAATTCTTCATCTCGTAAAACCTAACAAAAATAAAAATTCAGAATGAGGGGAGAAGACTAGTTCTTTAGGGTCTGCTAGGGAAATACCATTCGGATTCCATTCTCGAGAACTACACGAAAACAGAAAATCTAACTCTAGATAGTATTATATTATTTCTTAGAACATTTGAATCTCCCCACACTTAGTCAGCTGTGGTGTCAGAACTTGTGATTAACTTCATTGTTAATTTCAATTGGACCATCAACAACTTGCATATCTTTGACTTTTGCTTCAAGCCATTTGTTGATTTCCTCTGTAACATTCACAAATTTAACTAAAATTGCCTTTTCCTTAGGCGATAAATTGGATACTAATCGGTTGCATAACTTAAAGTTCCCCTTAATCCTAGCATCTTGAATCCGTTTATAAAGTTTCTTCGTTGTACTGTTAAAAACGGGTTCATCTAATTTTGTATCAACAACGGGGTTCTTTGTTATCGGGTCATCATTAGGTGTTTCTTTATCTTCCCCACACTTAGGCGTTTTATTAGTTCAACAGTTTTGGTTGGTGGAGATTTAAACTTTCGGTTCATAAAGGTGACCGATTTATCACCATCTCTAAGTGTAATTCTACCTTCTCTTACATCAAAGAACGCCTCAGTGGTTGCTAAAAATGGGCGATCTAAAATTAGAGGAATATCAAGATCTTCCTCCATATTAATAACTATGAAATTTGCAACAAAGGTCAAACTTCTCATTTTAACAAGTAAATTATTGGCTATTCCAACCGGGTGTTTAATGGTTTGATCAAATAATTGAACACCTATTCTGGTTGGTCTTAATTTACCCACACCTAATCTTTTGTATAAGGAACGAGGCATAATATTCGCACTTTCCCCTAAATTTGTGAGTCCATTATACATAGCACCATCATTAAGTAAGCAAGAAATGATAAATTTACCTGGGTCTCCTACTTTAGTAAGTAGAGTTGGTTTGTTAACCTTTTTCGAGTGCTATTTTCTTAGTTCTTCCACTTCTACTTGAACTTCTTGTTCATATTTTTCTTCGTTTCTTGGAATGGGAGGTTTATATAGAAATTCTTCTTTATCACCCAATTTGAAGCCTCTCCATCTTCCAATTTTGGTTTTTCATATGTCGTTGAAAACATATTTATGTTTTCATTCTGAGGGTTTTCTTTGATGGTGAAATTATGATTAACTTCATTGTCAACTTCCATCGGACCATGTATGTAATGTTTAACTCTGTGACCATTAACTTTAAATTCAATTCCATTTGAATTTATTAACTCTATTGTTCCGTATGGAAAAACTCTTTTGACTATGAATGGTCCAGACCATCTTGATTTCAATTTTCCAGGAAATAGCTTGAATCGTGAATTGAAAAGAAGAACTCTGTCTCCTTCCTTATAGACGTATAGCTTAACGAATTTATCATGCCATTTCTTCGTTCTTTCCTTATAGATTAACGAATTTTCATATGCATCATGTCTTAATTCTTCTAATTCATTTAGTTGGCTTAATCGTAGACGTATAGCTTCATGTAAATCAAGATTACATGCCTTCAAAGCCCAAATGCTTTGTGCTCAATTTCTACTGGAAGGTGACATGCTTTTCCGTAAATGAGTTTAAAAGGTGTGGTGCCAATTGGAGTTTTGTAGGATGTTCTAAAAGCCCAGAGTGCATCCTCCAGTTTCATGGACCATTTCTTCGGATTTTGTAGTGACCCGAACTTTTCCATGTTTATATATATTAATTGAGATTGATATTTACATGATTAAATGTTTCCAACATGTTAAGCAATCAAACTTGTTAAGACTTGATTAATTGAAATATGTTTCATATAGACAATTGACCACCCAAGTTGATCGGTGATTCACGAACGTTAAAACTTGTAAAGACTATATGATGACATATAAATGGATATATATATATAGTTAACATGATACTATGATAAGAAAACATATCATAAAGTATATTAACAATGAACTACATATGTAAAAACAAGACTACTAACTTAATGATTTTTAAACGAGACATATATGTAACGATTATCGTTGTAAAGACATTTAATGTATATATATCATATTAAGAGATATTCATACATGATAATATCATGATAATATAATAATTTAAAATCTCATTTGATATTATAAACATTGGGTTAACAACATTTAACAAGATCGTTAACCTAAAGGTTTCAAAACAACACTTACATGTAACGACTAACGATGACTTAACGACTCAGTTAAAATGTATATACATGTAGTGTTTTAATATGTATTTATACACTTTTGAGAGACTTCAATACACTTATCAAAATACTTCTACTTAACAAAAATGCTTACAATTACATCCTCGTTCAGTTTCATCAACAATTCTACTCGTATGCACCCGTATTCGTACTCGTACAATACACAGCTTTTAGATGTATGTACTATTGGTATATACACTCCAATGATCAGCTCTTAGCAGCCCATGTGAGTTACCTAACACATGTGGGAACCATCATTTGGCAACTAGCATGAAATATCTCATAAAATTACAAAAATATGAGTAATCATTCATGACTTATTTACATGAAAACAAAATTACATATCCTTTATATCTAATCCATACACCAACGACCAAAAACACCTACAAACACTTTCATTCTTCAATTTTCTTCATCTAATTGATCTCTCTCAAGTTCTATCTTCAAGTTCTAAGTGTTCTTCATAAATTCCAAAAGTTCTAGTTTCATAAAATCAAGAATACTTTCAAGTTTGCTAGCTCACTTCCAATCTTGTAAGGTGATCATCCAACCTCAAGAAATCTTTGTTTCTTACAGTAGGTTATCATTCTAATACAAGGTAATAATCATATTCAAACTTTGGTTCAATTTCTATAACTATAACAATCTTATTTCAAGTGATGATCTTACTTGAACTTGTTTTCGTGTCATGATTCTGCTTCAAGAACTTCGAGCCATCCAAGGATCCATTGAAGCTAGATCCATTTTTTTCTTTTCCAGTAGGTTTATCCAAGGAAATTAAGGTAGTAATGATGTTCATAACATCATTCGATTCATACATATAAAGCTATCTTATTCGAAGGTTTAAACTTGTAATCACTAGAACATAGTTTAGTTAATTCTAAACTTGTTCGCAAACAAAAGTTAATCCTTCTAACTTGACTTTTAAAATCAACTAAACACATGTTCTATATCTATATGATATGCTAACTTAATGATTTAAAACCTGGAAACACGAAAAACACCGTAAAACCGGATTTACGCCGTCGTAGTAACACCACGGGCTGTTTTGGGTTAGTTAATTAAAAACTATGATAAACTTTGATTTAAAAGTTGTTATTCTGAGAAAATGATTTTTATTATGAACATGAAACTATATCCAAAAATTATGATTAAACTCAAAGTGGAAGTATGTTTTCTAAAATGGTCATCTAGACGTCGTTCTTTCGACTGAAATGACTACCTTTACAAAAACGACTTGTAACTTATTTTTCCGACTATAAACCTATACTTTTCTGTTTAGATTCATAAAATAGAGTTCAATATGAAACCATAGCAATTTGATTCACTCAAAACGGATTTAAAATGAAGAAGTTATGGGTAAAACAAGATTGGATAATTTTTCTCATTTTAGCTACGTGAAAATTGGTAACAAATCTATTCCAACCATAACTTAATCAACTTGTATTGTATATTATGTAATCTTGAGATACCATAGACACGTATACAATGTTTCGACCTATCATGTCGACACATCTATATATATTTCGGAACAACCATAGACACTCTATATGTGAATGTTGGAGTTAGCTATACAGGGTTGAGGTTGATTCCAAAATATATATAGTTTGAGTTGTGATCAATACTGAGATACGTATACACTGGGTCGTGGATTGATTCAAGATAATATTTATCGATTTATTTCTGTACATCTAACTGTGGACAACTAGTTGTAGGTTACTAACGAGGACAGCTGACTTAATAAACTTAAAACATCAAAATATATTAAAAGTGTTGTAAATATATTTTGAACATACTTTAATATATATGTATATATTGTTATAGGTTCGTGAATCAACCAGTGGCCAAGTCTTACTTCCCGACGAAGTAAAAATCTGTGAAAGTGAGTTATAGTCCCACTTTTAAAATCTAATATTTTTGGGATGAGAATACATGCAGGTTTTATAAATGATTTACAAAATAGACACAAGTACGTGAAACTACATTCTATGGTTGAATTATCGAAATCGAATATGCCCCTTTTTATTAAGTCTGGTAATCTAAGAATTAGGGAACAGACACCCTAATTGACGCGAATCCTAAAGATAGATCTATTGGGCCTAACAAACCCCATCCAAAGTACCGGATGCTTTAGTACTTCAAAATTTATATCATATCCGAAGGGTGTCCCGGAATGATGGGGATATTCTTATAAATATGCATCTTGTTAATGTCGGTTACCAGGTGTTCACCATATGAATGATTTTTATCTCTATGTATGGGATGTGTATTGAAATATGAAATCTTGTGGTCTATTATTATGATTTGATATATATAGGTTAAACCTATAACTCACCAACATTTTTGTTGACGTTTTAAGCATGTTTATTCTCAGGTGATTATTAAGAGCTTCCGCTGTCGCATACTTAAATAAGGACGAGATTTGGAGTCCATGCTTGTATGATATTGTGTAAAAACTGCATTCAAGAAACTTATTTTGTTGTAACATATTTGTATTGTAAACCATTATGTAATGGTTGTGTGTAAACAGGATATTTTAGATTATCATTATTTGATAATCTACGTAAAGCTTTTTAAAACCTTTATCTATGAAATAAAGGTTATGGTTTGTTTTAAAAATGAATGCAGTCTTTGAAAAATGTCTCATATAGAGGTCAAAACCTCGCAACGAAATCAATTAATATGGAACGTTTTTAATCAATAAGAACGGGACATTTCAGTTGGTATCCGAGCGTTGGTCTTAGAGAACCAGAATTTTGCATTAGTGTGTCTTATCGAGTTTGTTAGGATGCATTAGTGAGTCTGGACTTTGACCGTGTTTATTTGAAAAATGATTGCTTAACAAATTTTGTTGGAAACTATATATTTTTAACATGTGAATATTATGTGATATATTAATCTCTTAACGCGTTTGATATTATGTGATAGATGTCTACCTCTAGAACAAGTCCCATTGACTCACCTAATAATAATGAAGAGTCAAATGTAAATTGGAATGATTCGTGGACTGATTCACAAGTTCCCGAAGAGGAACCGGAAGAAGAGTCGGAACCGGAAGAAGAATCGGAACCGGAAGAAGAATCGGAACCGGATGAAGAAATAGAACCGGTGGGGGAAATAATAAAACGGTTAAGTAAAAGAAAATCCTCAACCAACCGACCAAGGTTAATTATGGTCAATGGTGTTTCCGCCAAGGAAGCAAAATATTGGGAGGATTACCAATTCTCCGATGAATCGGATTCCGACGAGAATTCCGATGATGTTATAGAAATTACCCCAACTGAATTTAAAAAGGCAAAAGAAAATAATAAGGGAAAGGGCATAAAAATAGAGAAATCTAATTCCAACCCCGATGAACTTTATATGTATCGTCAACGCCCGAAGTCCTTAAGTTGTAACAATGACCCGGGAACCTCTAAACCACCAGGTTTTTCTAAACCAATGTGGACAACGACGGCTCGTATTAGGGGAACATCATATATCCCTAGAAACTTGGCAAAACGAACCAAAACCGAAGAAGAAGAAGAAACGAGCGAGTCGGAATAAGATAGTTGTATTCGTGTGGTGTAATATATGTAATATAGTGTTCTTATGCTTTATGATATATGTAAAAATTGCTTGTATTAATAAGTATTTTTTTATGAATCTAACTCTTGTCTATTTTACAGTTTAAAAACACAAAATGGATAGACAACCCAATATTTTAAGAGACCTACCCGGAGACATGATTGATGAAATCTTGTCTAGAGTCGGCCAGAATTCTTCGGCACAACTATTTAAGGCGAGATCAGTTTGTAAGACATTCGAAGAACGTTCCAAGAATGTCTTGGTTTATAAGAGACTTTCGTTTGAAAGATGGGGGATATCACATTGGGAAACCCATAAGTTACGATGTGTTTACTTTGACGCATATATTGCGGGGAACCCAAATGCTATTTTACGCAACGGGTTAAGAAATTATTTTGACTCAATATATCCGAATATTGGACTTCGTGATTTAGAAAAAGCGGCTAACATGCAACATAAAGAAGCATGTTATGCTTACGGATTAGTAATGTTCGCTTCTCACCAAAGTGAGAACAAGAACATCGGGCTACAACTATTAAACAAAACGTTTCCACAAGTGACGGAGTCGGTAATTGGGGTAAGAAATGAGGTTTTTAGATTATTACGGGACTGTTGGACATTACGTAACCCTCGTCCCTTTGATGACGTTACAACACGCTGTCTTATCAACGGCCATAACGGTTATGTTGCACAAGACCAAGGATGGGAAGTAGTCCTAGTAAAACCAGAATGCATGACTTGTTTCTGGACGTATGAATTACGTGTCTTTATTGCCTTTGCTGAACGACTTGTGTACTAGCTAGAATTGTCTTCACAACTATCTTGTATCAAAGTTATTGTGTGCTATATTTCATGCTTTATGAAAAATAAGCGGTATTGTAAGTTTGTAAAATATTGTATAAAAGTTTGAACGCGAAATATTATTATAATCAGTTTTTCATATAGAATTGTAGTAGTTGAATTGTATATTAGCTACTAAGTATGAACTTAACGGGTAGGTACTACCCGAATTTAAACTTATAAAACGCTAATATGAAGAAAAAGCTTTTATAAATGAGTTCATATTATGCTACGAAATACTATTAACTACTCTTAATATTCTGTATGATTAACTTGTTCCATTTAACTATTTTGAAGGAAATGGCACCGACTACTCGACACACCGTGAATATGAATGAAGAGGAATTCCGTACTTTTCTAGCTTCAAACATAGCCGCAGTACAGGCTGCGCTACATACCAACAATAACCTTGGATCTAGCAGTACAGGAAATCGTGTAGGATGCACCTACAAAGAATTCACTGCCTGTAAACCTTTGGAATTTGATGGAACTGAAGGACCGATCGGATTGAAACGGTGGACCGAGAAGGTCGAATCGGTATTTGCCATAAGTAAGTGTACTGAAGAGGACAAAGTAAAGTACGCTACGCATACCTTCACAGGTTCTGCGTTAACATGGTGGAATACCTATCTAGAGCAAGTGGGACAAGACGATGCGTACGCACTACCGTGGTCAGCATTCAAGCACTTGATGAATGAGAAGTACCGTCCCAGAACCGAGGTCAATAAGCTCAAGACAGAACTTAGAGGGTTACGAACCCAAGGATTTGATATTACCACGTACGAAAGACGATTCACAGAATTGTGCCTATTATGTCCGGGAGCATTCGAAGATGAGGAAGAGAAGATCGACGCGTTTGTGAAAGGATTACCGGAAAGAATCCAAGAAGATATAAGTTCACACGAGCCCGCCTCCATACAACAGGCATGTAGAATGGCTCACAAACTCGTGAACCAAATTGAAGAAAGAATTAAAGAACAGACTGCTGAAGAGGCCAATGTGAAGCAAGTCAAAAGAAAGTGGGAGGAAAACGGTGATAAGAATCACCAATACAACAACAACAACAATTACAACAATAATCGCAACAATTATCCCAACAATCGCAACATCAATCGCAACTACAACAAACGGCCCAACAACAACAACAACAACAACAACAGCAACTACAACAATCATCCCAACAACAATAATAACCGCAACAACAACAACAATCAGAAGCAGCTATGCCAAAGGTGTGAAAAGAATCACTCGGGGTTCTGCACCAAATTTTGCAACAAGTGTAAAAGAAATGGTCATAGCGCGGCGAAGTGTGAGGTCTACGGACCAGGGGTTAATAGAACGAAAGGAACAAATGGTGTCGGAATGAGTAATGGCGGAGCAAGTAGTGTCGGAGCAAGTTATGCCAATGTAGTTTGTTATAAATGTGGAAAACCAGGCCACATTATTAGAAATTGCCCGAACCAGGAGAACACGAATGGACAAGGCCGTGGAAGAGTTTTCAATATTAATGCGGCAGAGGCACAGGAAGACCCGGAGCTTGTTACGGGTACGTTTCTTATTGACAATAAATCTGCTTACGTTTTATTTGATTCGGGTGCAGATAGAAGCTATATGAGTAGAGATTTTTGTGCTAAATTAAGTTGTCCATTGACGCCTTTGGATAGTAAATTTTTACTCGAATTAGCAAATGGTAAATTAATTTCAGCAGATAATATATGTCGGAATCGAGAAATTAAACTGGTTAGCGAAACATTTAAGATTGATTTGATACCAGTAGAGTTAGGGAGTTTTGATGTGATAATCGGTATGGACTGGTTGAAAGAAGTGAAAGCGGAGATCGTTTGTTACAAAAATGCAATTCGCATTATACGAGAAAAAGGAAAACCCTTAATGGTGTACGGAGAAAAGGGCAACACGAAGCTACATCTTATTAGTAATTTGAAGGCACAAAAACTAATAAGAAAAGGTTGCTATGCTGTTCTAGCACACGTCGAGAAAGTACAAACTGAAGAAAAGAGCATCAATGATGTTCCCGTCGCAAAAGAATTTCCTGATGTATTTCCGAAAGAATTACCGGGATTACCCCCACATCGATCCGTTGAATTTCAAATAGATCTTGTACCAGGAGCTGCACCAATAGCTCGTGCTCCTTACAGACTCGCACCCAGCGAGATGAAAGAACTACAAAGCCAATTACAAGAACTTTTAGAGCGTGGTTTCATTCGACCAAGCACATCACCGTGGGGAGCTCCTATTTTGTTTGTCAAGAAGAAAGATGGTACATTCAGGTTGTGTATCGACTACCGAGAGTTGAACAAACTTACCATCAAGAACCGCTACCCACTACCGAGAATCGATGATTTATTTGATCAACTACAAGGCTCGTCTGTTTATTCAAAGATTGACTTACGTTCCGGGTATCATCAAATGCGGGTGAAAGAAGATGATATTCCAAAGACTGCTTTCAGAACACGTTACGGTCATTACGAGTTTATGGTCATGCCGTTTGGTTTAACTAATGCACCAGCTGTGTTCATGGACCTTATGAACCGAGTGTGTGGACCATACCTTGACAAGTTTGTCATTGTTTTCATTGATGACATACTTATTTACTCAAAGAATGACCAAGAACACGGTGAACATTTGAGAAAGGTGTTAGAAGTATTGAGGAAGGAAGAATTGTACGCTAAGTTTTCAAAGTGTGCATTTTGGTTGGAAGAAGTTCAATTCCTCGGTCACATAGTGAACAAAGAAGGTATTAAGGTGGATCCGGCAAAGATAGAAACTGTTGAAAAGTGGGAAACCCCGAAAACTTCGAAACACATACGCCAGTTTTTAGGACTAGCTGGTTACTACAGAAGGTTCATCCAAGACTTTTCCAGAATAGCAAAACCCTTGACTGCATTAACGCATAAAGGGAAGAAATTTGAATGGAATGATGAACAAGAGAAAGCGTTTCAGTTATTGAAGAAAAAGCTAACTACGGCACCTATATTGTCATTGCCTGAAGGGAATGATGATTTTGTGATTTATTGTGATGCATCAAAGCAAGGTCTCGGTTGTGTATTAATGCAACGAACGAAGGTGATTGCTTATGCGTCTAGACAATTGAATATTCACGAACAAAATTATACGACGCATGATTTGGAATTAGGCGCGGTTGTTTTTGCATTAAAGACTTGGAGGCACTACTTATATGGGGTCAAAAGTATTATATATACCGACCACAAAAGTCTTCAACACATATTTAATCAGAAACAACTGAATATGAGGCAGTGTAGGTGGATTGAATTATTGAATGATTACGACTTTGAGATTCGTTACCACCCGGGGAAGGCAAATGTGGTAGCCGATGCCTTGAGCAGGAAGGACAGAGAACCCATTCGAGTAAAATCTATGAATATAATGATTCATAATAACATTACTACTCAAATAAAGGAGGCGCAACAAGGAGTTTTAAAAGAGGGAAATTTAAAGGATGAAATACCCAAAGGATCAGAGAAGCATCTTAATATTCGGGAAGACGGAACCCGGTATAGGGCTGAAAGGATTTGGGTACCAAAATTTGGAGATATGAGAGAAATGGTACTTAGAGAAGCTCATAAAACCAGATACTCAATACATCCTGGAACGGGGAAGATGTACAAGGATCTCAAGAAACATTTTTGGTGGCCGGGTCTGAAAGCCGATGTTGCTAAATACGTAGGAGAATGTTTGACGTGTTCTAAGGTCAAAGCTGAGCATCAGAAACCATCAGGTCTACTTCAACAACCCGAAATCCCGGAATGGAAATGGGAAAACATTACCATGGATTTCATCACTAAATTGCCAAGGACTGCAAGTGGTTTTGATACTATTTGGGTAATAGTTGACCGTCTCACCAAATCAGCACACTTCTTGCCAATAAGAGAAGATGACAAGATGGAGAAGTTAGCACGACTGTATTTGAAGGAAGTCATCTCCAGACATGGAATTCCAATCTCTATTATCTCTGATAGGGATGGCAGATTTATTTCAAGATTCTGGCAGACATTACAGCAAGCATTAGGAACTCGTCTAGACATGAGTACTGCCTATCATCCACAAACTGATGGGCAGAGTGAAAGGACGATACAAACGCTTGAAGACATGCTACGAGCATGTGTTATTGATTTCGGAAACAGTTGGGATCGACATCTACCGTTAGCAGAATTTTCCTACAACAACAGCTACCATTCAAGCATTGAGATGGCGCCGTTTGAAGCACTTTATGGTAGAAAGTGCAGGTCTCCGATTTGTTGGAGTGAAGTGGGGGATAGAAAGATTACGGGTCCGGAGATTATACAAGAAACTACCGAGAAGATCATCCAAATTCAACAACGGTTGAAAACCGCCCAAAGTCGACAAAAGAGCTACGCTGACATTAAAAGAAAAGATATAGAATTTGAAATTGGAGAGATGGTCATGCTTAAAGTTGCACCTTGGAAAGGCGTTGTTCGATTTGGTAAACGAGGGAAATTAAATCCAAGGTATATTGGACCATTCAAGATTATTGATCGTGTCGGACCAGTAGCTTACCGACTAGAGTTACCTCAACAACTCGCGGCTGTACATAACACTTTCCACGTCTCGAATTTAAAGAAATGTTTTGCTAAAGAAGATCTCACTATTCCGTTAGATGAAATCCAAATCAACGAAAAACTTCAATTCATCGAAGAACCCGTCGAAATAATGGATCGTGAGGTTAAAAGACTTAAGCAAAACAAGATACCAATTGTTAAGGTTCGATGGAATGCTCGTAGAGGACCCGAGTTCACCTGGGAGCGTGAAGATCAGATGAAGAAGAAATACCCGCATCTATTTCCAGAAGATTCGTCAACACCTTCAACAGCTTAAAATTTCGGGACGAAATTTATTTAACGGGTAGGTACTGTAGTGACCCGAACTTTTCCATGTTTATATATATTAATTGAGATTGATATTTACATGATTAAATGTTTCCAACATGTTAAGCAATCAAACTTTTTAAGACTTGATTAATTGAAATATGTTTCATATAGACAATTGACCACCCAAGTTGATCGGTGATTCACGAACGTTAAAACTTGTAAAGACTATATGATGACATATAAATGGATATATATATATAGTTAACATGATACTATGATAAGAAAACATATCATAAAGTATATTAACAATGAACTACATATGTAAAAACAAGACTACTAACTTAATGATTTTTAAACGAGACATATATGTAACGATTATCGTTGTAAAGACATTTAATGTATATATATCATATTAAGAGATATTCATACATGATAATATCATGATAATATAATAATTTAAAATCTCATTTGATATTATAAACATTGGGTTAACAACATTTAACAAGATCGTTAACCTAAAGGTTTCAAAACAACACTTACATGTAACGACTAACGATGATTTAACGACTCAGTTAAAATGTATATACATGTAGTGTTTTAATATGTATTTATACACTTTTGAGAGACTTCAATACACTTATCAAAATACTTCTACTTAACAAAAATGCTTACAATTACATCCTCGTTCAGTTTCATCAACAATTCTACTCGTATGCACCCGTATTCGTACTCGTACAATACACAGCTTTTAGATGTATGTACTATTGGTATATACACTCCAATGATCAGCTCTTAGCAGCCCATGTGAGTCACCTAACATATGTGGGAACCATCATTTGGCAACTAGCATGAAATATCTCATAAAATTACAAAAATATGAGTAATCATTCATGACTTATTTACATGAAAACAAAATTACATATCCTTTATATCTAATCCATACACCAACGACCAAAAACACCTACAAACACTTTCATTCTTCAATTTTCTTCATCTAATTGATCTCTCTCAAGTTCTATCTTCAAGTTCTAAGTGTTCTTCATAAATTCCAAAAGTTCTAGTTTCATAAAATCAAGAATACTTTCAAGTTTGCTAGCTCACTTCCAATCTTGTAAGGTGATCATCCAACCTCAAGAAATCTTTGTTTCTTACAGTAGGTTATCATTCTAATACAAGGTAATAATCATATTCAAACTTTGGTTCAATTTCTATAACTATAACAATCTTATTTCAAGTGATGATCTTACTTGAACTTGTTTTCGTGTCATGATTCTGCTTCAAGAACTTCGAGCCATCCAAGGATCCATTGAAGCTAGATCCATTTTTCTCTTTTCCAGTAGGTTTATCCAAGGAAATTAAGGTAGTAATGATGTTCATAACATCATTCGATTCATACATATAAAGCTATCTTATTCGAAGGTTTAAACTTGTAATCACTAGAACATAGTTTAGTTAATTCTAAACTTGTTCGCAAACAAAAGTTAATCCTTCTAACTTGACTTTTAAAATCAACTAAACACATGTTCTATATCTATATGATATGCTAACTTAATGATTTAAAACCTGGAAACACGAAAAACACCGTAAAACCGGATTTACGCCGTCGTAGTAACACCACGGGCTGTTTTGGGTTAGTTAATTAAAAACTATGATAAACTTTGATTTAAAAGTTGTTATTCTGAGAAAATGATTTTTATTATGAACATGAAACTATATCCAAAAATTATGATTAAACTCAAAGTGGAAGTATGTTTTCTAAAATGGTCATCTAGACGTCGTTCTTTCGACTGAAATGACTACCTTTACAAAAATGACTTGTAACTTATTTTTCCGACTATAAACCTATACTTTTATGTTTAGATTCATAAAATAGAGTTCAATATGAAACCATAGCAATTTGATTCACTCAAAACGGATTTAAAATGAAGAAGTTATGGGTAAAACAAGATTGGATAATTTTTCTCATTTTAGCTACGTGAAAATTGGTAACAAATCTATTCCAACCATAACTTAATCAACTTGTATTGTATATTATGTAATCTTGAGATACCATAGACATGTATACAATGTTTCGACCTATCATGTCGACACATCTATATATATTTCGGAACAACCATAGACACTCTATATGTGAATGTTGGAGTTAGCTATACAGGGTTGAGGTTGATTCCAAAATATATATAGTTTGAGTTGTGATCAATACTGAGATACGTATACACTGGGTCGTGGATTGATTCAAGATAATATTTATCGATTTATTTCTGTACATCTAACTGTGGACAACTAGTTGTAGGTTACTAACGAGGACAGCTGACTTAATAAACTTAAAACATCAAAATATATTAAAAGTGTTGTAAATATATTTTGAACATACTTTGATATATATGTATATATTGTTATAGGTTCGTGAATCAACCAGTGGCCAAGTCTTACTTCCCGACGAAGTAAAAATCTGTGAAAGTGAGTTATAGTCCCACTTTTAAAATCTAATATTTTTGGGATGAGAATACATGCAGGTTTTATAAATGATTTACAAAATAGACACAAGTACGTGAAACTACATTCTATGGTTGAATTATCGAAATCGAATATGCCCCTTTTTATTAAGTCTGGTAATCTAAGAATTAGGGAACAGACACCCTAATTGACGCGAATCCTAAAGATAGATCTATTGGGCCTAACAAACCCCATCCAAAGTACCGGATGCTTTAGTACTTCGAAATTTATATCATATCCGAAGGGTGTCTCGGAATGATGGGGATATTCTTATAAATATGCATCTTGTTAATGTCGGTTACCAGGTGTTCACCATATGAATGATTTTTATCTCTATGTATGGGATGTGTATTGAAATATGAAATCTTGTGGTCTATTATTATGATTTGATATATATAGGTTAAACCTATAACTCACCAACATTTTTGTTGACGTTTTAAGCATGTTTATTCTCAGGTGATTATTAAGAGCTTCCGCTGTCGCATACTTAAATAAGGACGAGATTTGGAGTCCATGCTTGTATGATATTGTGCAAAAACTGCATTCAAGAAACTTATTTTGTTGTAACATATTTGTATTGTAAACCATTATGTAATGTTTGTGTGTAAACAGGATATTTTAGATTATCATTATTTGATAATCTACGTAAAGCTTTTTAAAACCTTTATCTATGAAATAAAGGTTATGGTTTGTTTTAAAAATGAATGCAGTCTTTGAAAAATGTCTCATATAGAGGTCAAAACCTCGCAACGAAATCAATTAATATGGAACGTTTTTAATCAATAAGAACGGGACATATCAGATTTGATCCTACAGTTTTCTCTAGAATACGTTTTAATGCTCGGTTGGTATTTTCAACTTGTCCACTTATTTGTGGATGATAAGCGGTGAAAATTTTATGAGTTACTCCATATCTTTTGAGAACTTTCTCAAGTTGATTATTACAGAAATGAGTACCCCGATCATTTATTAAAGCTTTCGGTGTTCCGAACCTAGCAAAAAGACATTTTAAGAAGTTGACTACAACTCGTGCATCGTTAGTTGGGAGAGCTTGTGCTTTCGCCCATTTAGATACATAATCAATGGCAACGAGAATGTATAGATTATTATGAGATTTTGGAAATGGACCCATAAAGTCAATACCCCAAATGTCAAATACTTCACATACTTAAATGACGTTTTGTGGCATTTCATCACATTGACTTATTTTTCCGGCCCTTTGACATGCATTACAGGATTTACAAAGAAGGTGCGCATCTTTGAAAATTGAAGGCCAATAGAATCCAGCATCGTAGACTTTTTTTGCTGTGATTTGAGGCCCATAATGCCCTCCTGTTGGTCCTGTGTGACAATGGTTTAAGATTTGACTAGCTTCATCTCCGAATACGCATCGACGTATTATTCCATCGGGACATCTCTTAAACAAATGTGGATCCTCCCAAAAATAGTGTTTTATATCACTAAAAAATTTCTTTCGTTTTTGGTACGACAACCCTTTTTCAAGAAATCCACATACTAAGTAGTTTGCAAAGTCTGCAAACCATGGAATTTCACTATAATCGATTTGTAAGAGATATTCACCTGGAAAGTTATCTTGTATGGTCGATTCATTTAGAACTTCTAATTCGGGATTTTCAAGGCGAGAAAGATGATCAGCGGCGAGATTTTCTGCTCCCTTTTTGTCTCGGATTTCAATATCGAACTCTTGTAAGAGTAAGATCCAACGGAGTAATCGTGGTTTGGCGTCTTGTTTTGAAAATTGGTATCTAAGAGCAGAATGATCAGTATAGGCCACCGTTTTAGCTAGAACGAGATATGAACGAAATTTGTCAAAAGCAAAAACGATATCAAGGAGTTCTTTTTCAGTAGTTATGTAATTCGTTTGTGCTCCTTGTAACTTCTTACTAGCGTAATAAATAGGTTGAAATCGTTTTTCAATCCTTTGACCTAAAACATCTCCCATTGCATAATCACTTGCATCGCACATGAGTTCAAATGGTAAATTCCAATTTGGAGTTATCATGATCAGCGCATTAGTGAGTTTTTCTTTAAGAATATTAAAAGATTTAATGAATTCATCTTTAAAGATGAATGGAGTATCTTTTTCAAGGAGTGGCAATTTTAGTAAAATATTTTATGAAACGTCAGTAAAAACCGGCATGCCCTAGAAAACTCCTAACTCCTCTAACATTGGTGGGATGTGGAAGTTTAGCAATTACATCTACTTTAGCTCTATCCACTTCAATTCCTTCCTTTGAAATTTTATGACCAAGAACGATGCCTTCTTTAACCATGAAATGGCATTTCTCCCAATTAAGAACTATATTTGATTGTTCGCATCTAATAAGCATTCGTTCAAGATTAGCTAGACATGTTTCAAAAGTATCACCGAAGACTGAAAAGTCATCCATGAAAACTTTCATGCATTCTTCTATTATGTCGTGAAAAATTGCCATCATGCACCTTTGAAAGGTTGCAGGGGCGTTGCAAAGTCCAAATGGCATGTGTTTGTAAGCAAAAGTACCATAAGGGCACGTGAAGGTGGTTTTCTCTTGGTCCTCGTGTGCGATTGGAATTTGAAAGTATCCGGAGAAACCGTCAAGAAAACAATAGTAACTGTTCCCAGCTAACCTTTCCAACATTTGATCAATGAAAGGTAAGGGAAAGTGATCTTTTCTGGTGGCGTCATTTAATTTTCTATAATCAATACAGACACGCCATCCTGTTACAGTCCTAGTAGGAATAATCTCATATTTTTCATTTGTGATGATAGTGATGCCACCCTTCTTAGGTACACATTGAATTGGGCTTACCCATGAACTATCAGATATTGGATAAATTAAACCTGCATCGAGCAGTTTAATAATTTCTTTCTTAACAACATCTTGCATATTAGGATTTAATCTTCGTTGGCGTTGCACATATGTTTTATGACCTTCTTCCATAAGGATTTTATGTGTGCAATACGAAAGACTTATACCTTTTATGTCATGAATCTTTCATGCAATGGCTGGTTTATGCACTTTTAGCACAGAAATGAGTTGAGATTATTCATTTTTCGTAAGAGAAGACGAGATTATTACAGGTAATTCAGATTCACCATGTAAATAAGCATATTCCAAATGGTTTGGAAGTGGTTTTAACTCTAATATAGGTGGTTCTTCGATCGATGATTTATATCGATATCTGTCTTCCTCTTTCAGTACTTGAAGTTCTTCTGTTGTTGGTTCGTATTCATTAGCTATAAGTGTAGCTAACGTTTCAGCTTCATCAATTGGTTCAGTTCCTTCTCCTAAAGAACTTTCTCCTGTTCCTTGTAATTCTGGAAATTCTTGTAATAATTCTTCTTGTGAATCTATAGTTTGAACATAATAACATGTATCATCTGCAGATTGCGGTTGTTGCATAGCTTTATCAACAGAAAAGGTAACACTCTCGTCCTCTATACTTAGGGTCAGTTTCTTACTTAACACGTCTATTATTGATTTAGCCGTGTTTAAGAATGGTCTTCCTAATATAAGAGGAACTCGAGAATCTTCTTCCATGTCCAGAATAACAAAGTCTACTGGAAATACTAAAGTATCAACTTTAACTAGCATGTTCTCCATTATCCCTCTAGGATATTTTATTGATCGATCGGCTAGTTATATGCTTATTCGTGTTGGTTTCAATTCTCCAAGGTCTAGTTTAGCGTATAATGAATACGGCATTAAATTTATACTAGCACCTAAGTCTGCCAATGCTTCTATTGAACTAAGACTACCCAGAAAACATGGAATTGTGAAACTTCCTGGATCTGATAATTTTTCTGGTATCTTATTCAACAGCACTGCAGAACAATTAGCATTCATTGTAACAGCCGAGAGTTCTTCCATTTTCTTTGTATTTGTGATTAGATCTTTCAGGAATTTAGCATATCTTGGCATTCCTGAAATCACATCAATGAAAGGAAGATTGACATTTATTTGTTTAAACATATCCAAGAATTTGGATTGTTCAGCTTCAAGTCTTTCTTTTCTCATTTTACTTGGGTAAGGAAGTGGTGGTTGGTATGGTTTAACATAAGGTTTTACCTTAACTGTGTTATCTTCATTAACCTTTTCAACTACCGGCTCTGTTTCCTTATCTTGCTCAGATTGTGGTGCCTGTGTAGTAGGAATAGAGTCATCAGAAATTATAGGCATTTCAGGTGGTTTAAGTGTAATACCACTTCTTGTGGTAATGGCTTTAGCTGTTTCATTTCGGGGGTTAGCATTTGTATCGCTAGGTAGACTCCCTGATTTTCTTTCTCCAATTAACCTTGCTAGGTTACTTACTTCTTGTTCCAGATTTTGGATTGAAGCTTGTTGATTTCTAAATGCTTGAGCATTTTGTTCATTAGTTTGTTTCTGAGATGTAAATAACTGGTTTTGAGATTCTATTAGCTTTGCCATCATTTCATCCAGGTTTGTCTTTTTCTCATAAGTTTGTGGTGGTTTATTAAAATAACTAGGTCTTTGCTGATTGTAAGTATTGTTGGATACTTGTTGATTGCTAGGACTTTGTTGGTTATTTTGTTGGGCATTTTGATTGTATGAAATGTTTTGATTTCGATTGTAGTTTGGCCTTGGCTGTTGATAATTATTTTGATAATTATTTCCATACCTTTGGTACATGTATGAAACTTTCTCTCTTTGTTCCATAGTTTGTTCAACACTGAGAAAATCTTTTGTCAAATGTGGTCCTCCACACTACTCATAACTAATTCGTATTGCGTGAATATCTTTAGTCATCTTTTCCATTCGTCTCTCGAAAACATCTAACTTTGAGGAAATGGAATCAAAGTCATGGCCAGAATCGGCTCTAGCCGCTTTAGATGAACGAAAGATAACTTTTTCTTGATGCCACTCAAGTAAGTGGGATGCTATGTTATCAATAATTTTGTGAGCTTCGGTTGTGGTTTTCTTCATAATGAAACCACCAGCTGCTGTGTCGATGTCTTTTCGTGTAGCAACGTCGACTCCTTTGTAAAATATTTGCACTATTTGATAAGTATCTAGACCGTGTTGAGGACATCCTCTCAACATTTTTCCGAATCTTGTCCATGCCTCATATAGCGTTCCATTTGGATTTTGTGCGAATGTGGCAATTTCTCCTTGAAAACTCACGGCTTTAGATGCCGGAAAGAATCTTTTAAGAAAATTTTCAACTAAAACATCCCATGAATCAATCGCTCCTTCAGGTAACGATTCTAACCAATCTTTGGCTTTCGCCTTTAAAGTTCAGGGAAACAACATGAGATAAATACTTTCATCTTCAACTTCTCGGATCTTAAATAGATTACAAATCCTACTAAAAGTTCGAAGATGTTCGTTTAGATCTTCTTTTGCTGTACCACCAAATTGGCATTGATTAGTGATCATATGTAGGATTTGTCCTTTGATTTCAAAATCTGGTGCATTAACATCTGGCTGATTAATGGCATGGCCTTGGCCTGTGCGTGTGGCTCTCATTCGGTCTTCCATACTTTGAGGTTCTGTTTCTTCCATATCTAAATTTATTGAATCTGAATCACTAGAGGATTCTGATTTAACGGTTTCTTCCTCGATAATCTCTGTATGAATAATTTGTGGTTCAGGAGGAATGATTAGTGGTTCAGGATCTCTGAATTGTCCCTGAATATCCTCCGGTCCTCAATTGTGAAGTCGGTTTCAAAAATTGGATTATCAGAAATTTGAGTTTGAGTACTTGTTCGACTAGATGATGATTCTAAATAAAACTCAATGGCGACAATATTGGCTAGATGTCTTGATCGAGTTACAGGTGGTGAACGTATGAAAGGTAGTGAACGTTTTGCTCGGTGCATTCACTGAATATCCTATTAGTTATAAAGATAAACATTATATAAGTTATCAAATTAATAGACTTTTCTGATTTTGCCTACATTTCGAATAGCCAATAGATGCAGCAGGTAGCCAGGACCCTTTAAATCGGAAGCCCACAACTCGCCACTAACAAATCCAACTATTACTACGAACCAGAAAATTTTGGATGTCTATCAATTTTACCGCTTAAAATAATTTTTCGTCGATATTTAAAAAAAATAAAGAAAATTCTATGTCCTAAAAACTAGTGCGTAGAAATGAAAAAGAAAAAGCGCGTCGAAAAACAAAAAGTCGAAAAACAAACGTCGAAAAAATAAACAGTCGAAAAAAATAATATTACGAAAGTAAAGCGTCGAAACTTAAAAGTCTAAAAACTAAAAATTAAAACTTGCGTCTAAAGGTATTAAAACTCAAATGCAATTCTATTCGAAAAACGGCAATAACTTAAAAGGCACTAAAATTTATTTAAAACTAAAGCGATAAGCGACGTCGTAAAATTCTAAAGCGCCTAAATCTTAATCTTAAAGAAAAAGCACTTAAGGGATTTTACGGCAAAGCTTAAAAATCTAGAACTATAAAATAACTACGGCAAAAACTAAGTTTAAAACTAATTACGAACGATAAATATACAATTTACGAATTAAACGTTTAAAATATACAATTTATAAAAAGATATGAAAAAATGATAAAATTACTTATTTTTATAAAAATATTATTTTTTTATAAAAGTATTAATTTTATATTAATAATAATAATTAAAACTTATAACTAATTAATTAAAACTAAACTAATTATATTAAATTAAAACTCTAAATGATTTAATTATTAATAATAATATTAACTTAATTCCGTATTAATTGCGTACTAGGTTTGTCCTGTCAATCTATCTCGTGCGAACGCATGAGATTATGCATTCGGATTCATGCGATCGCATGGCCCAGGAGATCAGGTAAGTCTTGGGCTGCTACAGTGTTGTGGCCCGATTTCTAATTTATTTAATTTTTTTTAATTTACTGATTTGTATAAAATAAAATTTAAATAAAACTTATATATATATATATATATATATATATATATATATATATATATATATATATATATATATATATATATATATATATTTATATATATTTTAAAATATTACTTATTAGTTTTTATAACTAAAAAAATATAAACTTTTTAATTTAAACACTTAAAAATATAGAAATATTTTTTTCTTTTTTTATGTTTTTATATCTTTTAAAACTTATATAGTTTTACAAAAATAGCTTAAAAACTATTTTTTTAGATTATAGCGTTTCGCTTTCGGATTCCCTGGCAGCAGTGCCAAAAATACTTGATGTGTGCAGCTATGTAGTACGAAATACTATTATATTTTACTACGAAATACGGCGAAATACGATAAAATTTTACACAAGTTATTTATTTATTTATAGAATGGATATACCTAAACCTTGCTACAACACTTATAGGCAGTGTACTTAATCGTAGGGTAGTGTAGTTTTTAGTAAGTCCGGTTCGTTCCACAGGGAGCTGGCTAAGCTTAACACTATATTTTTCGATACTATATTTGTATAAATATATATATAAGTAGTATTATTATTATTATTATAAAAATGGGGTTTTTACCGTTTAATGACCGGTTTGTCGATTTTAAGTCTTATATCACAGTCAAAACCTAATGTAAAATATTAAATACAAATATAACTTATTTTAAAGCGTAAATTGAATGACGATAATTAAAAATGCGATAATTAAAAGTGTGATAATTTAAAGTACGATAAATAAAATGACAGTAAATAAAAGTGCGATGAGATATAAAATAAAGGAATTATGCTTATTTAAACTTCCGTAATCATGATGTTTGACGTGTTGATTTTAATTTATTACCATGGGTTAATTGTCTATTGTCCTAGATTATTCGATAAGTCCATCTGGTTTTGTCCATAATAGTCCATCGGTCATAATTATAAAGTGCGAGGGTCTTCGCCAAATTAACCTTATACCAGAAGTCAAATATTCCAACTAATTGGGGATTTAGACCGTAATAAGGTCTTAATACTTTGTTTAATGATTACACCAGGTTATCGACTGCGTGTAATCCAAGGTTTTAATACTTTATTAACAATTACACTAATTACCCTTGAATGTAATCCACCCCTATTTCAATGAGTCTGTTGACTATTAATCAATCCCCGTGTCCTGTCAAATGAACAATTATTAGTATTTATAGATATCTCTCCTACCGTACCCAGTCAAGCATATGTGGTTATATATAAATACATCAAATTATAAATCTCTATATTAAATTAACAAGATATCATTTAGTTAATTAGATATAAAGCCCATTAATAGCCCATAGTCCAATTTCTACAAGTGTCGATCTTTTGTCCAAACCCCAATTATGGTCCAAAGCCCAATAACCCAGTCTTTAATATTTAGTCCAACATCACGATTACTTTGGCTTAAATAAGCATAATAATAACTTAGCTACGAGACATTAATTTAAAAAGTTTGAACATAACTTACAATGAGTATTTATCGCGTAGTGTTACACGGACAGAATTTTGACTTACAAACCTTAAAACATTCGCTACTATAACCTTATTATTATTAACTTAATATTAAAATTATAATTAAAATATAAATATATAAATATATATTGAGATCAGAGAGTAAGATTGAATAAGGTGTAAATAATTCGGCCAAAAACGTTGCTATTTATAGGACTTGGCCAGCTACAGGACTCCATGTGATTGCATGGAATTTGTGCTTCCAGGCCATACGATCGCATGGCCAGCTGAATTCAGATATTTTGCTTTTCAAAACGTGGGCTGCTCGATTTAAATATTATATAATATAATATATATTTATATTATATTCTTGTTCATAGTTCACTTGTAATTTTAGCTCCGTTGAGTCGTACGTTTCTTCTTGGTTTATGTTCCGGTTCTGAATTTTTGAACGTCCTTTCGTACGCTTAGATATCTTATACTTTGTGTTTCACGCCTTGTACTCTTGTAATTTTTAGACGTTTCTCATCAATAAATTGAACCACTTGGATTGTATCTTGTACATTTGAGCTTTTTGGTCATTTGCGTCTTCAAATCGTCGATTCTGTCTTTTGTCTTCACCTTTTAATATTTAAACGAATATTACTTGTAAATAGAACAATTGCAATTAAAAGCTTGTCTTTCTTAAAGTATAATGCTATGAAATATATGTTCATTTTTAGCATTATCACCCTCTATATGAGACGTTTCCGAAAAGTATTCGCATTAATTATCAAAGCAAAGTCATTTATTAAAGAAAACGTAACGGAAAAGTATTTGACATAAATGACCAATGTAAATGAACCCAAAGCATCTCAATAAGTAAATAGTTTAAATGCGAATATTTATTCTTGAAATAAACACGATAAAATATGCTTGACATTGTCCAGTTCTAGTAGCAGACATCATGACAACTTCTGTATAGCGGAAGCACTACCTCTATGGACCTGAGATAAAACATGCAAAACGTCAACGAAAATGTTGAGTGAATCTACATGTTTAGTAAAGCATTTCATAAGTTAGGCCACAAGATTTTCTGGAAAATATCGTAAGAAAAGTATACATTATCATGAGCACTTGATTATAAAACTTTAACCTTTGCGGATAGCTAGGCTACACGCCTTCCTTTTACCCTATCTGAGAATACACTGATCAAGTATACAAGTAACAACAAAATAAGCACCAGTTATGTTGCGGTGAGTTTTGTCAAACCTAACGGTACCGTCCCTATAAGTCGAGCTTACATAAAGTAACTAATATAATCAAGCTAAGAGATTTTTGATCTGAACTCATATGTATAGTTGTTTAGGTTACTTGTGCCTAATGTGTAAAACATTTGTAAAAAGCATGTATCTCATCCCTGTAAAAACGTAGTAGGGACTGTAGACTCACCTTAGCAAAAGCACTTGAAATATCTTAGCAAAATGTACTGTAGTCGAACAATCTCGACCGAACAACGCAACCTATTCAAGTAGATCATCTTAAGTATATACGTATAGGTCATACTATGCCAACCCATAGTGTACGTAAAGTCCTAGTGCTCAAACTGACTCAACAACATAGTAAAAGTCAACTAGTCCAAGCAAGTCAACAAAAGTCAACCAAAGTCAAACCAAAAGTCAACTCGGTCAAAGTGGTTAACTAAAGTCAAACATCTCAGTAGGTCATGTAAACATGGTCAACATATCAAACCTAGGTCAAGTATCACTTTACAGCTCATAGTTAAGAAAATTGCACATTCGCAGTTTAACGCATGCCTTTAAAATACGTACATTGTAGAAAGATACAACTATAACTCTTAGCACATAATTCATAAAATTATGACCAACTACAAATCACAACTAGACTCAAAATAGATTCCAAAAAGTCTAACCAAAGCCTCATATGATATTTAAAAGTCAGATATCAGAAGGGGTTTAGTTACGGTTTATAAAATCAGTTTCAGCACGCGTGTCAGTTTTGAAACATTTCTCAAAAAATATAGAAAATAGTTTTTGATGAACGGAGAATTGGAGATTTCTCTGGACATCTCAAAATATTAGTGATAAAATAATCAAAGAAATCTCTTTAGCCAATTCATATAGTTTAGCAAATCTTTACAGACCTTTCAGTTTTGGTCAACAAATAAACACATCACTTAGACGAGCATATATCTCATGGAAAATCACGTTTTCGCAAGTCGTCATACAAATGAAAAACATATTCAGAAGAACAACATCTCAATCAACTTCTAGTTCACTCTAGCAATTTTTGTTTAACTTTAAAAACAGTTTCAGCTCACTTAACAATATGAATCTTCGTTTTGACATAACGGAAGCATTACAAAAGCTTTTGACGCAAATATTAAGTTTAACATGCATGATTTTTTACAAGGAATACAATATTACACTTTTAATTAACTAAATCACAAAGCATTCAAGTCATAAAATTCATATTACAAGCATAACCTAGTCAAAACTTCGATTAAGCATATCTTGAGTATACGATAACGAAATCAAACAAAGTCTATAATTAATAACTTTTCAATATCTATCCATCTAAACATATTACAAGATCAATCCACATGTCAATTTTATAAGATCATTAAAATACAAATTCGTTTTTCATGCAAACAACATTAATAGAGCAATTAAACGATAAACGATAACACAAGAAACCATTAATTGAGCACTAGACTTGATTACACTATGTAATTCAACTAAAAATCTGAATTATAACAATTAGGGTTACAAGTTATTCCTTAAAATATCAAATTGCAAGTACTATCGTGTAGAGAACGACAAGGGGATCAACGTTCGTGTACAAGCTTTCTTCTAATTTTGACTTGTGAAGGTGGTGGTGGTGTGATGGTGGTCGAAGGCCAAAGAGAGGGAGAGGGGAGAGAGATGTCGACTAAACAAGGGGAAAGAATGAGGGTTTCTAATTCTATTTTTCCTTTTATAGTCCCCTTAAGCCCTAATCTCACCACTAATGACCCAATTAGCAATTTAAGGTCCAACAAGGGGGGTCTATGGAGGGTTCGGCTGAATGGCCCTCTAAGGGGTGTCCTGGGCTCGGTTTTGCTAAATTACACATAAGCGTGTGGTCCGTTTCGTTGCCATTAACCGTACCGGGTCACCGGAACGTTAACTAGTCGTTGAAACGCAATCACCGGATTTAATTTACTAAATAAATAATAAATTAAATTAATTTTTCTTAAAGTCAATAATTTTTGAAAATAATTATTTTGTCATTTTTCTGAGTTTCGTAAATTGAAAAGCTTTCTAGGCGATTAACTTAATCGTAACGTGTTCTAGTTATTTCACTTTCCAAAATAAGTTCACAAATTAATATAACATATTAATTCAAGTAATTCTCTAAGAAAAAGTTTGCATTTAATTGTATTAAACACACAAGTCTAATTAAACACCGTTAAACACTTAACGGACAAGTAACGATAGTAAACGCAAAAAGTTGGGTTGTTACAGACTCTGACACGGAATCCGAGAAAAGCGTGCAGGCACGAAGAAACACTATACTTGAGTTCGTGGATGAGGCTATGTCCGAACCTAAGATGGAGTCTAAACCCAGGGAGGATCCCGAAGAGGAACCCGAAGAGGATCTGGAAGAGGAACCGGAAGAGGATCCGGAGGAGGAACCCGAGGAGAACCCTGTACCTGAACCTAAACCTGAATTACCCGATTCACCTAATGGCACCAATTCACCTTTCAGGGACCCAAATTATGATAACCCCTACGGATCGAGAGGCCACCGTAGGATACCAAAGGGACCCGCCCGAGGCAATAATCCATTTTGGAAGAGCTTTTCATATGACAACCGAACACTTCAAGAATGTCGTCGTTTCCACCCTTATGATGCTTATACTCCCAAACCTAACACCTCCACTGCTGCTACTAATAAAAATGAAACCGATGACCTTAAGCTAAGAGTTGAGAACCTAGAGAAGATCATCGAGTACCTGTTGAAAGAGCTTCAAAAACCAAAATAGAAAAGCTTTATTAAACTTGCTCCACTTTACTAGATACTATTTCATATTATTACTTATTACTTGGTGTTTACACATACATTGGTTGATGTGGTTTTGCTACTATTCATGGTTTTTACGTTATAACTTTTGGCATATTCTATTTCTTTATTAATGCATGAATAATAAATGAATAGTTTTGCTGCTTAAAGTGGTTGGGTTACCATTATTCTGTGATGCATGATGAGATATTAACGACTGTTGTGAATTGCTTATTATCACTACTATTGCTACATAACACTAGTGTCAGTACTATCACTACTTACTACTATTAGTGTTACTTAACACTACTTCTCACTACTAAGAATCTTTCCGTATTACTATTATTATTTACTAGTCTTCAATACTCGTTGCTAGTATATTTTCATATAGCGTTGTTTTGACACTGACCTGGTGTATTTTCTGTGTTGAAGATCATGCCTCCGAAGGAATCCACTATTGCTTAAATCAGGAGACTTGTTAACGAAGGAATCACAGCAGAGAGAGCCGAGCTACTAAGGGAATTCAACAACATGCAAACAACAACGACCGTGGTGGTCCGAGCAACAACAACGGCAACCATGGCCGTGTTGGATGTTCATATAAGACATTCACTAGATGTAACCCACACTCATTCAGTGGGACTGAGGGACCCATTGGACTCAACCGTTGGTTCGAGAAATTAGAGTCTGTTTTCCGTATTAGGTGACGATCGAGTGGGATTTGCTACGGGCACACTGTCTGATAGTGCACTCACTTTGGTGGAATAATTTTGCACAATCATTGGGTCATGATCAAGCTTATGCCCTTCCATGGGAAACCTCGAAGCAGAGAATGATTGAGGAGTACTGTTCTCGCAATGAGATCAAGAAGATGGAACGTGAGTTCCGTGAGTTGAAGTTAGTTGGCACTGATCTCACTGGATATAACAAGAGGTTTTTTGATTTGGCTTTGATGTGTCCCAAAATGGTCACTCCCGAGACTCGTAAGATCGAGCAATATATTAAAGGTTTGAGCGTGAATATTCAAGGTGGGGTTACTACTTCTAAACCCACTACTGTACAAGAAGCTATTGATATGGCAAGCTTTTTACTGGACCAGATTACTCAGTAAGGAAAGGGTACTACTATTAATGAGGTTAAGTCTAATGATGGTAAGAGAAAGTCGAACGGTGGGCAAGACAAGAACCATAACCAGCAACCGTTCAAAAAGCAGGATACTTACAGAAACGACACTAGAGTCACTGGAGCTAACTCTGGGTATAAAGGTACGAAGCCACAATGTCAAAGGTGTGGCAAGCATCACTCTAGAATCTGTACTACTGTAATTTGTGACCGGTGTAAGAAGTTTGGCCATTTGGCCAAGGATTGTAAGGTGAACCTCAACAACAATACCAACAACAGCACTGTGAACAATGCAAATAGTACTAGTAATGCTAAGAATTGTTTTGGTTGCGGACATCCGGGTCATTTTAAGAAAATATTGTCCCAAGAATAACAAAACTGGAACTGCTCAAGGCCGGGCATTCAACATCAACTCTGCGGAAGCTCGTGATGATCTGAAGCTAGTCACGGGTACGTTTTCACTCAATGATCAACATGTTTATGTTTTGTTTGACATTGGTGGTGATAGAAGTTTTATATCTAAGGATATTTGTCACCGCGTTAAGAACCCTATTTCTCCCTTAGATGACGTGTATTCCTTAGAAGTAGGGAATGGTAACTTGATGAGAGTCGATAAGATTTATCGTGATTGTATTTTGAAGTTAGAGGGTAAGCCTTTTAACATTGATGTGATACCTATTAAACTGGGAAGTTTTGACCATGTGGTTGGAATGGACTGGTTATCTGACAACAAAGCCGAAGTTAACTGCGACCTAAAGGCTATTTGTATTCTTATTGCGAATGGTGAACCTATGATGATTTATGGAGAAAAGAGCAACACACAACTGCATCTCATTAACTGCTTAAAAGTTCAGAAGTATGTGAGAAAGGAATGTATCAAGTTTATGGCTCACGTAAGCCAAGTCGAACTTGAATAAAGGAGACCCGAAGATGTTCCTATAGTTAAGGATTTTCTTGAAGTTTTTCCGGATGAACTACCTGGTCTCCCACCGCATAGGGAAGTTGAGTTTCAGATAGATTTAGTGCCAAGTTCGGAACCGGTGGCTCGTGCACCATATAGAATTGCACCCTCAGAGCTTTAAGAGTTGTCTAGTCAATGATATTATTGAGTCCCCAAAATAATTAAGGATTTAATTATGACAAAACTGTAATTTATTTGCACTAAAATGTTATGTGCAGCCAGCACAAATTTGTTTATGTATAGACAGCAGATATTGATGTGTCGAGTGTAGTTTGTTGCTCAGTCTACCAGTACAAGGTAGACAGTGTTCTTCAATCAGCACAGGATGTGTACTCAGCAGTTCAAGAATATCAAGTGTCTCAGCAATGAAGAACCAGCACTGCTAGAATGCAACTTACTACACAAGATAGCTATGCTCCATTATAAGCATAGTAGTTTCCCAAGTGGTCTACATCAATTGTACTATTCAACAGAAGTCAAAGACAAAGTTGAACAGAAAAGGACACGCGTCGGCGGCTGACAAGTGACCTTACAAGACCACGTGGGAATGCAAAAGTTTAACGCATGTGCAGACATGGGTTATACTTTGTCAACACCTAGGGAACACAACATTCTATTTGTTTAATTAAATGGTAGAGGTAATGCAACGAGTGGCTGCTCCTCAAGCTGATGTTAGGGCTGATGTCCAATAAATGGCCATGGGTGTTGCTAGAAATGAAGTTCGAACTTCCAACCTCTGCCTAAGACAATATGGTGTAGATCCTGGTGCCCATCTTTCTCCTGCTGATGCTGACTGGAACAATTTTGCTTTCTCTGTTCCTCAATCAAATAGTGACCTTGATGCACAGGTCTCCCCTGCTCACCCTTCCGCCCCTGCTGATGACAAAAAGGGGGAGAAAAAGTCTAGAAAGAAGTCCAAAAAGGGAAAACAATCTGAGGGGGAGCATGAGCATGAAAAGGCTCCTAAATAGCAAAGGAGAGATGGTGATGATGGTGGTGATGGTACTGGCACTAAGCCCAGCAACGCTCATACTAAAGCTGGTGTACAGGCAGCTGGTGAATCTCAACCCACTGTGTCTGCCACATCAGTGGATGATATTGGTTCTGGCAGTAAGCCTAGTGACGTTTCTAAATTGGCTGTTGCTGAATCTTTTGTTGTCTCTCAAACCATTTGATATAGCCAAAACGGACGGTTTTATTCGTGCGGTGTCGTTAGGTCGCAGGGCATCAGATTCGGTATAGCATGCAGAGATTTTCGTTTAATTTATATTTTGCGGGGCCTAAATTTACTTTTACTTTCTAAAGTGTAGAAGGTGTAAGTTAACCTAGTGTCGAATTTTATGCTGATTAACGAATTGAAGATCAAGTTGATAACTGTCTTTTAGTTAAATTACCTAGATAAAAGATAGTAGTTGATTTTAGCTAAAGGTCCTAAATGCAGAAAAGTAAATAAAGTGGAAGGATATCCGGAGTATGCAGATCAGGGAAATGTTGACCAAGATATCAGAGTTGGGTTACGGAAAGGTAATCATGCTTATGTTAAGACTATGCTTGGAATGATTTAGATCTGGTTGGATGAGCCAATTACACAGACCTACTTAACTCTGAACTCTCGGAGTTCTCTTTGAGCAGTGAGAAGTATGTCACTTGGTCATATAACTGAAGTGTAACAATACCTCAGAGGTTATCCTCAGTAGAGTACTAGGTTTATTAGTGAGTTAAGCTCTAATCCTAAACCTTGTTATCAGTTTAGGTGACTGAATAACAACATGCCATGTATGGATTGAACACTGATCACAAACGAAAGGAGTCCGTTGGTTTAAGTTGGCAAAACCTTAAATGAAAACTAACAACCATTCCATCATACTAATGAGATCACAATAAATCAAACATTATACAGCATTACAGTTAACATACTGATAGTAAAGCAGATAGAAACCTAATGAATACCTAAACAGTTGGTATGACTAAGACCTAGGGCAACAATCAGACAAGAACATGCAATAGGCTTGGGTCATACAGTAAAGGCACTAACTAGATCTTAACAGCTCCTAAGAGGTCTCTTCGAAATAGTCAATAGGCATACTAGGTCATTCATGTCTCAATTCCTAGGTTCCGTGTCCTAAAAGTGCATTAGATGCCTCTCGGGAACTCCGGCCATACCGAGTTCATAGAATCTTCAGATACAGTATAACCAGGGGTCTTAATCCTATGGAGTAGCTAATTTCATATAGGTGAACAAGTCCTGATCATAACCTAAGTTGGTCAATCCTTAAGATGCTAGCATACAAATTTATCAGACTTCCTAGTTCAGTATTATAACAGTAATCGTACTAAATTAACATAATTACGCTAACCCAAACTTCTATCATGGCAACATACAGATAAATTAAGCTATCATGGCAATATCAGAACATATTATTAAACATAAAAAGTAAGCATACATGTTTAATACAAAAGACAAGCGTTTCGGATAAAAACCTGAAAAGGCCGAACAAATCTGCCCGAGATCGCAGGGACTCGCCGGGATATCCTCCGGAAAATAAAAGCTAAGCTAACTACTACTAAAACTAACTAAAAGATTGAAAATATAAATTAAATTGCAAGTTGAGTGTGTGTTGGAATGAATGGAGAAGGCCTTTTAAATAGACCAAGTTTTTGCCAAAATACGGCTGGCAGGCCGTATGGCAGCCCGTTTGGTGGCCCGTATTTGGCAGGCCATTTTCATGGCAAGCCGTTTAGCAGCCCGTTTGGTGAACTGTATTTGGCAGGCTGTTTACATATTGGCAGTCCGTATGGCAGGCCATTTGGCAGGCCATTTTTGGTGCCTGGTCAGTCTGATTCACTGGATCGTAACTTGATTTCTTGTCTTTCACCGTTTTCGCTCTAGAATCTTCGTTTTAGCTCCATTTTGCTTGATTCTTTTTGCATTGCCTTTGTAATTACCTGATCTATAAAATCAACCGAAAAAGCGATAATTTTGCTGACAAAGTTTTAATCTTTATTGTTTTGGGGCTCAATTTAGGGGGTAAAAACGTGACTTTTTGCCCGATATCAAATACCCCACACTTAGCTTTGCTTGTCCTCAAACAAGAAAGCGAGAATATAAGGATCTTTCTAATAGATTCTCCCCTGCCCTACCCGTAGATCTTTTTATTATGCCTTCATCAGAAGTCGGTACATCTTTCGAAAGTATTAGGAAAAGTTTCAAGCTTCAATGATTCGATCGCCAGATTTCAATCACGTCCATAGTGGAAAAGGTGTACTTTCCAACTCTCGGATGTAGTGTATACATGATCAGGCTCCTCACTAGCGGATCACTCATATCACTCAAGTGTTTAGGGTGTCCTATTCTAATTGTATTGTCGCTCAGAAGCCAGTTGTGTAACAGTTCTCAACCTACGCTTGGTAAAGCATCTATATCTCCACCGGTTAAGTAAGGACGGCACTGATCTTCTTCCTAAGAATTCTTTCAAGAGAAAGACGGGTTATAGGGTTTGGTTGGAAATTTATGAATTTGGTGAAAGAGATCCAGATCTCTTGATTTCTGAGAGAATTGATAGACTTTGATTCTTCAAAGTATCCATTTTGGATAGATAATGGCTGAGATTTCCCGTAAAGGTTTTCTTTGGAAGAGGCAGATTTTGCTAAGACTTTGTCTAGAATTTTCTTTTGCTCTTCCAGCTTTCTTCTTCAGGGCATCTCCTTGGGTTTCTTTTTGCCTTATTAGAGACTTTGCCCTTTCATTTTTTTTTCGGCATACCCTTTCTTCATAACTTTTGTCTTTCATTCCTGGTGCCCAGAGAGGAAGTGATAATCCACTAAAAATAGGTCTTTGACCTATCAAAAACAATCAGGGGTTCGAAATCTTTCAACAAGTGCTTTTGAAGCGAATTTGATCGATCTATCTCTTCATTAATCTCTAGATATTTTGGTGAATGGAGAGGGAAGTGAATGGTAAATGGTGTATTTTGGGGGTGAATTTGGGGTGAATATTTCTGATTCATCAACTCTTTGTGTGAGTTGGTCGGTTTAAATTGCATGGAGCAGAAACGGAAACGGATGGCTTTTTTGTCTTCTCTATTCAGAATGATTTCGAAAGGAGTATCGCACCTGCACCACGTATGGCGTTCACTAACCATTGGCCTTGAAACGTATGATTAAACTAAGTTCTAACTTGAACCGTACACCGACACGCTCATCAATTGAAATAATAAAGTACTGCAGATTTGATGGGTCATACAGATACTTTGGGTCCGATATTCCTTACTTTTTAGAGTAGGGGTCGTGCTTGATCATGCGTAGCCTTTTACATATTTTCTTAAAAGAAATCTTTTGACACAAAACATAAGTTTCAGCTAAATCGTTCCGTTCTAATAAATGTTCCAAAAACCGATTTCTAGCAATTTTATTAGATCTTTTGGGCAAAAACAAAGTAAGAATTTTTCAAAATTACCCAATATCCATTGCTTAATTACTTTTGGACAAAAGAATTTTTCAAAACTTGGCATTTTATGGTTACTTGACTTTAAAACTTCGACCTTTAAAAATCTTATCCATTACCCCACACTTAGAAGAACATTGTCCCTAATGTTCTCTAGAAATAATATTTCAATACTTTATAAATTAAGGACATTGACTTCTAAAATTCTAAGTTAGTTGCGGGGGTTACCCCACACATAGAGGTTTTAGTGTGTTATAATTGAAATAGGTTTAAGGAAGGATTACTTCCCTACGGTCGTGTTACTTTCTTAGTGCTGGGCCTTCCTACGGTTAATCTCCTAGGGACCAGTCTCTTTTGATAATGTTTCTGCATGAAGAACAAAAAGAGAAAGGCGGCATTTCCATTATATATAATTTTTCAGTACAGTGCTTTTAAAAAGATAAAAACTAAAAGATAAAATAAAGATAAAGTAGTCTATGGGATACTATCCTGGTCAATGCTGTGCTGGCGTTGCGAAATATCTGCAGATCTCATCATCATCATCCTCTAGGCTCGGTATGTAGTCGAAAGGTTGCCCTATATCCAACTCAGGGCCTAGTAGTGAATCCAGACATAAGTCTGATGGCAGCTCCAGGTGGGATAAGTCTTCTGGGAAAGGCTCCTCGTCAGGTATGCTCCCAGTGATTTCAAATTCCTGGGCCATTGGTGGCTCCACTGAAATGGGAATAGTGACTAGGTGACAACCCCCTGGTAACTCAGTGACTGGAACTGGCTCAGTGACTGGAGCAGGCGGCGTGATGGGAACTGGAATAGCATGTACAGGCATGGCAGCTGAGTGAACTGAGGCCTGTGTGGAATGCCTAGGTGTAGCTCGTCGTGTCTGCTGAACACGGTGCGCTAGCCTAAATGAAGATGGGCCCAGAGTACTGTGCGGCATCCGCTCGTGCTGGAGGTATGCTCTCAGAGCTTTGTAGAGTCTCTGCTGATCTTTGAGTAGTTCCCATGCAACATCAAGGTCACTCAAAGTGGCTTCGTAGTGTATCACTATCATTGGCTCATGCGTATCTGGCAACTGTGTGTGCTCGGCTGGTCTCCTGGTTAAACGTCTAGATCGTCGAACGGGAGGAGCTGGAGGTGCTGTGCCGATATCCTCCTCAACACTCTCTAATAACAAATGCCTTGGGCCTAATTGCCCTGTTGATGGCCTGTTCTGATCAACACTGCTTCCGAATGAGTAAACTACAGGAGTCCTCCTCCTGCGAACGGGAATGTAAACTGAAGCTCCTGAGCTTGGCATTCGCCTAAACACATTCAACAAACTTTATGAGTACTAAGCGCAAGTATGGCACTTAGTTGTTAGTACACAGAGATAATATCTTAAGACTGAAAAATATTTGAAAAATAATGAGTAATAAAAAGGATAAGCAAGGGGTGCCTCCCAAGAGCGCTTTGTTTAACAAGTCGTTACAGCTCGACTTTTCTTTGTCAGATCTTTAGAATGGATCAAAGGAGAAGAGGTGCTCCTCCTTATCGTGGTCTTCTAGATAAGCTTTCAACTGGTGGCCATTAACTTTGAAGTTACCAGTAGGTCCTTCCAATTCCACGGCTCCGTGAGGAAAAGCATGTACAACTTTGTATGGGCCACTCCATCTTGATCTAAATTTTCCCGCGAACTTCTTAAACCGAGAATTGAAGAGAAGAACTTTATCTCCAGGGGAGAACTTTGTAGGAATCAGTTTTGCATCATGCGTAAGCTTCGTTCGTTCCTTGTAGATGTATGACGTTTCATATGCTTGGTCTCTCAATTCGGCAAGTTCGTTCATTTGCATTTTCCTATGTCTTCCGGTAACTGAGGGAGCGAGGTTGCACGTCTTCAGTGCCCAGAGTGCTTTGTATTCAAGCTCCAACGGAAGGTGACAAACTTTTCCATAGATCATGCGGTAGGGTTTAGTTCCTAGAGGATTCTTGTAGGCAGTCCAGAATGCCCACAGAGCATCATCTAGCTTCTCGGCCCATTTATTTCCATGATGGTCGACAGTTCGTTCTAAGATTCTTTTGAGTGCTCTGTTTGTGACCTCTGCTTGTCTGTTGGTTTGCGGATGATAGGTAGTGGACATCTTGTGGGTAACTCCGTATTGTTGCATCACCTTCATAAACTGAGTATTACAGAAGTGTGTGCCTCTATCACTAATTATCTTACGGGGAGCTCCAAATCTGTAGAAGAGTCTCTTCAGGAAATTGGTGATGACTTTGGCATCATTGTTCGGAAATGCTTGTGCTTCGACCCATCTGGAGACGTAATCTACTGCTACGAGGACATATTCTTTCCCGTTAGACTTTGGGAATGGGCCCATGAAGTCTAATCCCCATATATCGAAGATCTCGCAAGCTTGGATATTAGTCCGAGGCATCTCATTCTTCATAAAGATAATACCTTGCCTTTGGCATGCGTCGCAACGCTTTACATGTTCTTGCGCATCTCGGAATATAGACGGCCAGTAGAATCCTGATTCGTAGACTTTTCTTGCGGTCAAGTTTGCTCCATGATGACCTCCGGTTGGTCCATGGTGACACTGGTGAAGAATCCCTGCTGCTTGCTTTTCATCGACGTACCTCCTAATTATCTTATCAGGGCAAATTCTAAACAGGTAAGGATCTTTCCAGTAGTAGTACTTGGCATCCCTGAAGAACTTCCTTCTTCGGGAGGTACTCATTCCCTTTTGTACTACTCCGGCAACTAGGTAGTTGGCCATGTCGGCATACCAAAGAGTGTCAGTAAATTGTGATCCTATGTGAGTTTGTCCTAAACTCATAAGCTGTTCTTCTGAAAATTTATCTCTGATATCTTGTTCCGCAAGTTTTTCCATCGCTGGGTCCTCCAAACGACTAAGATGATCTGCTGCGACGTTCTCTGCTCCTTTCTTATCTTTAATCTCAATATCGAATTCCTGAAGGAGTAAGATCCATCGTAGGAGTCTTGGCTTTGCGTCTTGCTTAGTGAATAGATATTTGAGGGCTGAATGATCTGTATAGACTGTAGTCTTTGACAGGATGAGATAGGAACAAAATTTGTCGAAGGCGAATACTACGGCTAACAGCTCCTTTTCTGTGGTAGTGTAATTCTCTTGAGCTCTAGTTAAGGTTTTGCTTGCGTAATAGATTGGATGAAAGTGTTTATCCACCCGTTGTCCAAGCACTGATCCAACTGCGAAATCACTCGCATCACACATGATTTCGAAGGGTAGACTCCAATCAGGAGCTATAATGATGGGCGCATTTGTTAGATGTTCTTTCAGATAGTTGAATGCTTTTCGACATTCTTCATTGAAGACAAACGGGACTTCCTTTCCTAGGAGATGAGTGAGAGGTCGTGTGACCTTTGAAAAATCCTTAATGAAGTGTCGGTAAAAATCGGCGTGTCCTAGGAAACTCCTAACCGTTCTTACTGTGGTAGGTTCTAGAAGTTTAGTAATGGTCTCAATCTTAGCCTTATCAACTTCTATTCCTGCTTTTGAAATCTTATGTCCTAAAACTATCCCTTCTTTTACCATGAAGTGACATTTTTCCCAATTCAGAACTAAATTTGACTCTTCACATCGGGTGAGCATCTTGTCAAGGTTTAAAAGGCACGAATCAAATGTACTACCAAAGACTGAGAAGTCGTCCATGAAGACTTCCATACAACATTCAATCATGTCGTGGAATATTACCACCATGCATCGCTGCAATGTAGCCGGTGCATTGCATAACCCAAAGGGCATGCGTCGATAGGCAAATGTTCCATAAGGACAGGTGAAGGTTGTTTTCTCTTGGTCCTTTGGATTGAGGGGAAATTGAAAGTAGCCAGAAAAACCATCAAGGAAACAATAGAATTCATTTCCTGATAGACGTTCCAACATTTGATCGATAAAAGGTAATAGAAAATGATCCTTCCGGGTTGCATTGTTTAGTTTACGATAGTCTATGCAAACCCTCCAACCGGTGACTTCCCGTGTTGGAATAAGCTCATTATTCTCATTTTGAATTACGGTTGTCCCTCCCTTTTTGGGTACCACTTGAACAGGACTGACATGGTGAATCAGAGATGGGATATATCAGACCGGCGTCCAGAAGTTTGATTACTTCTTTCTTGACGACTTCTTAAATCATAGGGTTGACCCTTCTTTGCCTCTGAACTGAAGGTTTGAAATCATCTTCCATGAAAATCTTGTGGGTGCAATAGTTGGGGCTGATCCCTTTAATGTCGGAGATCTTCCATGCAATTGCCTTCTTATGTGATTTTAAAACTTGAATCAATTTTGCCTTCTCTTGTGGCGTGAGGTCTTTTGATATGATCATAGGGAGTTGTGATTCTCCTTCTAAGAATGCATACTCCAGATTATCGAGTAACTTCTTCAATTCCTACTCCGGAGGCTCCTCGATAGATGGCTTCATCCTAGCTATTTCTTTTCGGTCTAACGAGTCGTACCTCTCCTAGAATTTTGATTCTTCAGTAGCGGTCACTGATGCTATCTGTTCTTCATTTCTGGAAATTGTCCTTCTTAATGCTTCCTCTTCAGAAACGTCTTCCTTAGTTTCGAAGGTAGGTTCGGGAAACTCCTCACAGTCTTCCCTTGACTGGGGTTCCTGATATACCGGAATGAAGTCTGTTTCTTCATTCGGTCTTCTCCTTAATAGAGGTAAAGGAATGTCTTGTCCTAGTGGTGCTATTTGAATAGTATTTCCAAGAAAGTTACTTTCAGAGAAGGGAGATATGTGTTGACTAAGGTCTATGGCAGAATGTTTGTCGCGATTTCCTTCATGAGGTGTAAAGAACAGATCCTTAGAAATTTGATCTTGATTGCATATAGCCATAGTCTCTTCCAGGTATTCGTTGATGAGTTCTTGAAAAGAATCAAAGAGATTCACATCTTCTTCCTTAGGATGGTTCATGAGGCTATCAACATTGAATGTGATTTCTTCTCCTCCAACCCTTAATTTCAGAGATTTCTCATGAACGTCAATTACGGCCTTGGCAGTATTCAGGAATGGTCTGCCAAGAATGAGTGGGACCTTCGTGTCTTCCTCAATATCCATAATGACGAAGTCAACGGGAAACGCGAACTTATCCACTCTAACTAGGACATCTTCAGCTATTCCCCGAGGAATCTTAACTGATCTGTCCATGAGTTGGATAGTCATTCTGGTTGGCCTTAAGTCATTTAATCCTAGCTTCTTGAATAATGAATAGGGTATTAGGTTTATACTGGCTCCTAAGTCTGCTAACGCATTGCTAATTTGGACATCTTGCAGGTAGCAAGGTACCGTAAATCTTTCTGTATCTCCCAACTTAGGGGAAATTCCATGCTGTAACACTAACGAGAATTCTTCACTTAAGGGCAAGCTAACTATCTTTCTTAATCTCTCTTTGTTTGAAAGTAGTTCTTTGAAAAATGTAGCGCAGTTTGGCATCTCTACTAAAGCATCAACTTGACGTACATTCAAATACAAATTCTTAATAATATCCCAATACTTAGCAAATTTTGCTTCTTGTTTTTCCTTCCTAAGCCTACCTGGGAAAGGTATGCGGACGCATGGAATAATTTTCGAGGCCTTAGGAGAGATAGGTTCCGATGGATTGACAACTGGGTCAATTGGCACAGGTTCCTTATCAGAAAAATCTTGTATGTGCATATTAACAGTTGTTTCCTTCCATTTTCTAGTAATTACTAGGGCATCAAACTCACTACACTCTATATCAATTTTAGCGGTTAATCGTTTAAGCGTAAGCTGAAAATTAGTGATTAATTCTTCAAAAGTCTTTATCAAAGTATCAAATTTGTTCTGGCATTCTATGACTTGAAGGTTTATCATATATTGCTTTTTCATAAATTCAACTAAAATTTCCTTAGAGTGGAGAGTAGGTTTGTACAATGAGAAAATTATATTATGATCCGAGCTATTCTGCTATTTGTGTGCCCATCTAGGGTAAGGATATCTTAGATTGGTTCTAGTAGCATCGGAGTTTTTAGGAATTGGTAAACTTTGAAGAGTGAGGGTGAGATCTTGTGGTCCGAGCAACAACAACGGCAACCATGGCCGTGGTGGATGTTCATATAAGACATTCACTAGATGTAACCCACACTCATTCAGTGGGACTAAGGGAACCATTGGACTCAACCATTGGTTCGAGAAATTAGAGTCTGTTTTCCGTATTAGCGGGTGTAATGATGATGATCGAGTGGGATTTGCTACGGGCACACTGTCTGATAGTGCGCTCACTTTGGTGGAATAATTATGCACAATCATTGGGTCATGATCAAGCTTATGCCCTTCCATGGGAAACCTCGAAGCAGAGAATGATTGAGGAGTACTGTTCTCGCAATGAGATCAAGAAGATGGAACGTGAGTTCCGTGAGTTGAAGTTAGTTGGCACTGATCTCACTGGATATAACAAGAGGTTTTTCGAGTTGGCTTTGATGTGTCCCAAAATGGTCACTCTCAAGACTCGTAAGATCGAGCAATATATTGAAGGTTTGAGCGTGAATATTCAAGGTGGGGTTACTACTTCCAAACCCACTACTGTACAAGAAGCTATTGATATGGCAAGCTTGTTACTGGACCAGATTACTAAGTGAGGAAAGGGTACTACTATTAATGAGGTTAAGTCTAATGATGGTAAGAGAAAGTGGAACGGTGGGCAAGACAAGAACCATAACCAGCAACCGTTCAAAAAGCAGGATACTTACAGAAACGACACTGGGGTCACTGGAGCTAACTCTGGGTATAAAGGTAAGAAGCCACAATGTCAAAGGTGTGGCAAGCATCACTCTAGAACCTGTACTACTGTAATTTGTGACCGGTGTAAGAAGTTTGGCCATTTGGCCAAGGATTGTAAGGTGAACCTCAACAACAATACCAACAACAGCACTGCGAACAATGCAAATAGTACTGGTAATGCTAAGAATTGTTTTGGTTGCGGAAATTTGGGTCATTTTAAGAAAATATTGTAACAAGAACAACAAAACTGGAACTGCTCAAGGTCGGGCATTCAACATCAACTCTGCGGAAGCTCGTAATGATCCGAAGCTAGTCACGGGTACGTTTTCACACAATGATCAACATGTTTATGTTTTGTTTGACACTGGTGCTGATAGAAGTTTTATATCTAAGGATATTTGTCACTGCGTTAAGAACCATGTTTCTCCCTTAGATAACGTGTATTCCATAGAAGTAGGGAATGGTAACTTGATGAGAGTCGATAAGATTTATCGTGATTGTATTTTGAAGTTAGAGGGTAAGCCTTTTAACATTGATGTGATACCTATTAAACTGGGAAGTTTTGACCTTGTGGTTGGAATGGACTGGTTATCTGACAACAAAGCCGAAGTTATCTGCGACCTAAAGGCTATTTGTATTCTTATTACGAACGGTGAACCTATGATGATTTATGGAGAAAAGAGCAACACACAACTGCATCTCATTAACTGCTTAAAAGTTCAAAAGTATGTGAGAAAGGAATGTATCATGTTTATGGCTCACGTAAGCCAAGTCGAACCTGAATAAAGGAGACCCGAAGATGTTCCTATAGTTAAGGATTTTCTTGAAATTTTTCCGGATGAACTACCTGGTCTCCCACCACATAGGGAAGTTGAGTTTCAGATAGATTTAGTGCCAGGTTCACCACCAATGGGTCGTGCACCATATAGACTTGCACCCCCAGAGCTTCAAGAGTTGTCTAGTCAATGATATTGTTGAGTCCCCAAAATAATTAAGGATTTAATTATGACAAAACTGTAATTTATTTGCACTAAAATGTTATGTGCAACCAGCACAAGTTTGTTTATGTATAGACAGCAAATATTGCTGTGTTGAGTGCAGTTTGCTGCTCAATCTACCAGCACAAGGTAGACAGTGTTCTTCAATCAGCACAGGATGTGTACTCAGCAGTTCAAGAATATCAAGTGTCTCAGCAATGAAGAACCATCACTGCTGGAATGCAGCTTACTACACAAGATAGCTATGCTCCATTATAAGCATAGTAGTTTCCCAAGTGGTCTACATCAATTGTACTATTCAACAGAAGTCAAAGACAAAGTTGAACAGAAAAGGACACGTGTCGGCGGCTGACAAGTGACCTTACAAGACCACGTGGGAATGCAGAAGTTTAACGCATGTGTAGACATGGGTTGTACTTTGTCAACACCTAGGGAACACAACATTCTATTTGTTTAATCAAATAGTGCTGCCAAACCGAATTGGGGTGTTCCTACAAATAGCTACCAAAGAGGAAAGAGGAGAGCATGCTCTCTGATTTGGATGCTGCCAATCGTAGAATTCTCTTTCTTGATGAGGAGAATAGGGTATTGTCAGAGAGATTAGATTCGCAGGAACAACAAATGGCTACTATGATTCCTGTCTCAGCTTATGTTCAAATGGTGGAGGTAATGCAACGAGTGGCTGCTCTTCAAGCTGATGTTAGGGCTGATGTCCAGTAAATGGCCATGGGTGTTGCTAGAAATGAAGTTCGAACTTCCAACCTCTGCCTAAGACAATATGGCGTATATCCTGGTGCCCATCTTTCTCCTGCTGATGCTGACTGGAACAATTTTGCTTTCTCTGTTCCTTAGTCAGATCGTGACCTTGATGCACAGGTCTCCCCTACTCACCCTTCTGCCCCTGCTGATGACAAAAAGGGGGAGAAAAAGTCTAGAAAGAAGTCTAAAAAGAGAAAACAATCTGAGGGGGAGCATGAGCATGAAAAGGCTCCTAAACAGCAAAGGAGAGATGGGGATGATGGTGGTAATGGTACTGGCACTAAGCCCAGCAACGCTCATACTGAAGCTGGTGTACAGGCAGCTGGTGAATCTCAACCCACTGTGTCTGCCACATCAGTGGATGATATTGGTTCTGGCAGTAAGCCTAGTGACGTTTCTAAATTGGTTGTTGCTGAATCTTTTGTTGTCTCTCAAACCATTTGATATAGCCAAAACGGACGGTTTTATTCGTCCGGTGTCGTTAGGTCGCAGGGCGTCAGATTCAGTATAGCATGCAGAGATTTTCGTTTAATTTATATTTTGCGGGGCCTAAATTTACTTTTACTTTCTAAAGTGTAGAAGGTGTAAGTTAACCTAGTGTCGAATTTTATGCTGATTAACGAATTGAAGATCAAGTGGATAACTGTCTTTTAGTTAAATTACCTAGATAAAAGATAGTAGTTGATTTTAGCTAAAGGTCCTAAATGCAGAAAAGTAAATAAAGTGGAAGGATATCCGGAGTATGCAAATCAGGGAAATGTTGACCAAGATATCAGAGTTGGGTTAGGGAAAGATAATCATGCTTATGTTAAGACTATGCTTGGAATGATGTAGATCTGGTTGGATGAGCCAATTAAACAAACCTACTTAACTCTGAACTCTCGGAGTTCTCTTTGAGCAGTGAGAAGTATGTCACTTGGTCATATAACTGAAGTGTAACAATACCTCGGAGGTTATCCTCAGTAGAGTACTAGGTTTATTAGTGAGTTAAGCTCTAATCCTAAACCTCGTTATCAGTTTAGGTAACTGAATAACAACATGCCATGTATGGATTGAACACTGATCACAAACGGAAGGAGTCCGTTGGTTTAAGTTGGCAAAACCTTAAATAAAAACTAACAACCATTCCATCATACTAATGAGATCACAATAAATCAAACATTATACAGCATTACAGTTAACATACTGATAATAAAGCAGATAGAAACCTAATGAATACCTAAACAGTTGATATGACTAAGACCTAGGGCAACAATTAGACAAGAACATGCAATAGGCTTGGGTCATACCGTAAAGGCACTAACTAGATCTTAACAGCTCCTAAGAGGTCTCTTCGAAACAGACAATAGGCATACTAGGTCATTCATGTCTCAATTCCTAGGTTCCGTGTCCTAAAAGTGCATTAGATGCCTCTCGGGAACTCCGGCCATACCGAGTTCATAGAATCTTCAGATACAGTATAACTAGGGGTCTTAATCCTATGAAGTAGCTAATTTCATATAGGTGGACAAGTCCTGGTCACAACCTAAGTTGGTCAATCCTTAAGATGCTAGCATACATATCTATCAGACTTCCTAATTCAGTATTATAACAGTAATCGTACTAAATTAACATAATTACGCTAACCCAAACTTCTATCATGGCAACATACAGATAAATTAAGCTATCATGGCAATATCGGAATGTATTATTAAATATAAAAAGTAAGCATACATGTTTAATACAAAAGACAAGCATTTCGGATAAAAACCTGAAAAGGCCGAACAAATCTGCCCGAGATCGCAGGGACTCGCCGGGATATCCTCCGGAAAATAAAAGCTAAGCTAACTACTTCTAAAACTAACTAAAAGATTGAAAATATAAATTGAATTGCAAGTTGAGTGTGTGTTGGAATGGATGGAGAAGGCCCTTTAAATAGACCAGGTTTTTGCCAAAATACGGCTGGCAGGCCGTATGGCAGCCCATTTGGTGGCCCGTATTTGGTAGGCCGTTTTCAGGCAATCCGTTTGGTAGCCTGTTTAGTGAGCCGTATTTGGTAGGCCGTTTACATACTGGCAGGCCGTATGGCAGGCCGTTTGGCAGGCCGTTTTTGGTGCCTAGTCAGTCTGATTCACTGGATCGTAACTTGATTTCTTGTCTTTCACCGTTTTCGCTCTAGAATCTTCGTTTTAGCTCCGTTTTGCTTGATTCTTTTTGTATCGCCTTTGTAATTACTTGATCTACAAAATCAACCGAAAAAGCGATAATTTTGCCGATAAAGTTTTAATCTTTATTGTTTTGGGGCTCAATTTAGGGGGTAAAAACGTGACTTTTTGCCCGATATCACCATTGAACGTAAATTAAAAAGAAAAATGGATAGACATCAGAAAAGGTAGCGGGAATTAGATGCTGCTTTAAACGCTAAGTTTGGGGCTTATGCTGCTCTAAAAAGACTTAAAATGGAGCGTAGACGAACCCTCACTCCTGATAAGCGTGAAATTGATGATGATTTGATCAGCATTGAAGAATATAAAACGGCTACCCTGAAAAGAAATGCTAAGTTCATGATCAAGTATGATAAAAAGAAATCCAAGCTGTATGCTGAGCGAGCAGATAGAATAAAGAAGATGACTCCTGAAGAGATAAAAGACTATTTAGCTTCGACTGAGTCAGGAGGAGTTAGAGCTGATGTATTTATGAAATGGCTAGATGCAATGTTAGAAACCAGCTCATCTTCTCGACCAGTATCGTCTACTCAGCCAGCTACACAACAACAGACAGCAGATGTTGATGTTCGGGGGGAGCATCTTGCTATTGTTCCCTATCTGCTACCACAAGAACCAGTATCAACACAAGAACCATCAGCTGAACCCAAGCCAATTGACAAACAAATGGTGAAATCTGCTCCTAGAGACAACCAGCCCCTAAGGAAAGGACCCCTATTTGAGGCATCTGATGAAGATACTGTGGCAGTTGTGCCAGCTGATATTAATCAGTCAGCTGGTACTGAAGACACAGCAAGGAGTGCTGTGAATGAAGACCCAGCCAGTAGTGTACTGCTGGGTGAAACAAGTGTTGAAGACCCAGTAAAGGTGGATGTGCTGGTTGGTAATCAAGATGATGATACGGTTAATCCTGCTGACTTTACAGTCTGGGGTAGAAGAGATCACTTATTTGTTCAATCACCTATCTCTCCTTGGACCCTCACTTATTTTAATAGAACACAGGATAATCATGTTAATCAGTTTCCAGTGAGTTCATCTGGCATAGGTGAATCAATCATGTATCCTCGATCTTCCCCAAAACGTCATGGTAAGCACAGAACTTGGGAAGATGATTCAGTTTCCCGTGGTGAGCCAGATCTATTTAGAATGAATCCAGATAAAAGAGAGGCTTACAGGCTGGAGATCACTGTACCAGAATTGCTTGAGAAAAGACAAGCAGCTATTAATAAAAGGATATGCCAAGTTTGATTGTTGCATCATCCTCTTGATCAGCCATTCTACACCACTGCCTTGACTTATGGCATTGAAATTGGTGTGTACTTAAATAACAGTGGTCAAAGGCTCTCTACTGATGAGGAGAAAGCTCAATTTCAAGAGGCTCGCCATTTGGGTATGGATCTAAGGGAGTATTGTGCTGCCCTTAGAACTGAAGAGGGTAGAAAGATGATTGAAATAGCAAAGTCCCTGAAAATTACTGCCGATGATTATCTGTTGGGCATAGAAGCTGAAAGGCAAAGAAAGGAGGCTGTTGATGCTGAACTCGCTGAGAGGTTAAGGCTTCAGGAAGTAGAAGACAAATTGGCTGCTGAGAGAAAGTAAGAGGCTGAGTCCCTTAAATTAGCTAAATCCATTGTCAAGGAACAGGATAAGGCCCTTGATGAACTCAAGGAACAGGTGCGCCAAAATCCCGCGCGGCGCGCGACTGGGCAGAATCAAAATCCATGTCTTACATCCGCCAAGGATAGTTGTGATTCTTTGTGATTCAATCAATAAAGAATAACCATTGAAAATTACCTGAGACTCTATTTAATTTACATGCTTGAATACTAATCATGTTTAACTGTTAAGTTAATTAAAAGAAATTGTATTCACCCCCCTACAATACTCCTGTTGTTATCAAGGGACCAACAGATATCTCATATTGTATACACGTTTTTCTTAGCGATATCGATCACATTTAAGTCCTTTCGGATGCGATTTGGCATTTATTTTGTTAATATTGAGAACGTTCGAGTTTGAAGAGCTAAATGTAGAAGAGTTGCGTTTTATGGAGTTTTTGAGGTATTATGTTAATCGATTATTATTATTGGTGCATCGAGGTTGGAAATGTTAAGTACATGTTGGGTATCGTGGTTTTGACTTAGTTTAAGTGATGAAAAAGAGCAAAAACAAACGAGATGTCAGGTTACACCTACGGCCGCGGCTCGATGCTTTAAAGCCGCGGCGTGACGTTTGCCTTGTTTCAAGATCAGGAGAGGTTTTAAAGGAGTCCCAGTTCATGTGTATTACTGCGGCGCGACAGGTATTGGCCGCGGCGTGGCAATGGCCCGGCCCAGATGATTTCGTAAGGTATTTAAAGCCCGAAAAATACCCTAATTACCATATCTCATTCCCAGACGATTTGCAGCAGCTCTAAGAGGAAAAAGGGTGATTTTTTTGGGGAATCCTAAGATCATTCTAACGCTTAAATCATTACGGGAACGTGCTTCGATTCGTTCATCACTCAAGATTCATTCATCGATTATGTTTATCTCTTTGTTTAAAACAATGAATTCATCTTTTATTTTGATTGTGATTTTAGTTTTAGCCATGATTGTTGGCTAATTATTTAATGTTTGTCTAGACTAATAACCGAGGTTTTGGATGTATATTTGAATTATCAAGGATTTTATGCATGTTAATTTGGTTTTGATTAAAAGATCCATTCTTATTCATGTTTACATGTTTGCTCTCAATTGATTATTGTGTTTGTTTGATCAAGGGAACCCTAGGTTAATTTAACACTTTAATTTACAAGTAGTTTGTCTTAAGTAGTTGTTTGCTAAACCGGACCAAGGGGATAAATTGAGTAAAGACTAGTACATTGGATAAGAATGAATTGTGTAAGCGAACGTAAGCACAGTTGTTAATCGAATACTAAGTTAGTTAATTAGTTGAACACAAACAATAAGGTCTTAAGTGCAAGGGAACCCTACACTGTGTAATTAGAGTTTGGGTGGTCATTAAGAGAACTCTTGATGACCCGTTTGGTTATTTTGCATGCATAGATGAGATAAACGATCTTAATAACACGAACTTCCATTACCGAGGGTAAAAGGTCTAGATGAACATTATTGTTTGAATTGAATACAATTCTATCTTTATTATTTGTTAAGTGCTAGCGCATAAACTAAAAAAAACAAAAATAATGTTTTTACTTTTATAAACCATTTCTTGATTCGGCTAATCGTTAAATAGCCAAAACTAGAAAAACCAGTAATTTCATTAGATTTCTAGATTAAGTAGTTTAATTACTAGTAGTTACAATTTTAAGTTGATATGAAAACTTTCCTTGGAACGAACTTTGGACTTTACCAAATCATACTAGTATACGATCGGGTACACTGCCCGTTAGTGTGTTTAATCAATTATTTTCCACTGATAAATTTTATACGAAATTTAACACATCAAGTTTTTGGCACCGCTGCCGGGAAAAGTTCTGTCAATTTGAGATTGCTATCCATTTGTGATTAATTAGGATTTATTTTCTTAGTTTTTAGATATTTCTTGAGTCGGTGTGTTTAATCATTTTATCATTTGTGTTTTGCAGATAACAGGTAGTTCATGCCACATACGCGTTCTTCAGATTCTCCGATTCTTCGACCATTTGAAGAACCCAAAAGATAGTTATTTAGAGCGTTAAGTCAAGAGCAACAGTCTACAGTGGATTCATTAGCTTCTTCGAGTGATAATATAATTCCATAGGGTAGTAGTTCTGAGACTGTGGTGCCCAATACACCACTAGAAATCAACGAAGAGGAAAACACTTAGGTTTCTTTAGATATTTTCGAGACTGAAGAGATGGCTGAAGAACCACCTCGCCCTCAGACTATGGCAGAAAATTTGAAGGCCACCCGAGCTGGCCAAGGGAATTCGATTACTCAACCAAACATTAATCAGCCTTTCCAAATCACAGGTCCAATTCTGAGTTTGATAGCTACTGATTGCCAATTTCATGGCAAGGATAGTGAGGATGCTAACGAGCATCTTCGTGTTTTCAATGATGTTTTTAGCTTGTATTCAAGCTGAATCAGGTTAATGATACTTCGATCAAGACAAGGCTTTTTCCCTGGACTCATAAGGGAGAAGCTAAGAGGTGGTTAGATAAGCAACCCGAGGGTACGTTTATCTCTTGGGATGGGTTGGTAGATAAGTTCTTATCAAAGTTTTTCCCTGCATCTCGAGCTTCTAGACTTCAAGCAGGAATTTCACAATTTAGACAAAAGAGCAGTGAGACATTATTTGATGCTTGGGACCGATTTTCTAATATGTTGCGCTCGTGTCCACAACACGGGTTGAATGATTTACAAAAGGTCCAGATTTTCTACAAAGGTTGTGACATAACAACTCGTCGGAGTATTGATCAAGCAGCAGGTGGTACTGTAATGGATAAGAGAGAAGAAGAGGCATTAGAAATTATTGAAAAGCAAGCTTCCTACACTCACGAATGGCGTTAAGATCATGAGTCATCCCGTTCAGCTTCAGTTAAGAGAACCGAAACCACTATTGCGTATGATGATTATGGGTCTATAAATGCTAAGTTAGATAAATTTGGTAGGCATTTAGAGAAGATGGATAAGGATATTCATGGTATGAAGGTTGGTTGTGAATATTGTGGGGGATTACATTTATCAAAAGATTGTGATGCGGGTTTGACGATAAGTCAGAAAGAAGAGATAGCGTACATCAGTCAGCAGAATAATAATCAATTTCAAGGGTGTGCTCAGTTCAACCGCAACTTCAATAGTCCCTACAATCCTCAAGGTCGATAAGGGAGTAGTAGTAATAATAATAATCAGAATCAGCCGAGTGGAGGATTTTAATAGCAAGCTCCCGGGTATTTTCAGAAGCCCCAAGCCGAAGAGAAAAAGTCCAACCTTGAAGCTATGATCGAAAAGCTTGTGATATCTCAAACTCAGCTTGTTACCACTGTTACCCAAAACAATGAGAAGAATGATCAAATGTTTCGAAATCAACAAGCAGCTATTCAGAATTTAGAGAAACAAATTGGTCAACTTGCTAATCAGAGTAATGAGAGGAAAGTGGGGGAGTTACCGAGTAAAACAGATACTAACCCGAAGAATGGGCACGTTAATGCTATCACCACCCTAAGTGGTTTAGCATATGATCCACCGAGGAAGCCCGATGAGTATGATTTGTGGGTGCCGGTAGCGAAGGATAGTGAGCCAGTTGTGGTTAGTGAGCCGGAGGGGAAAAAGGGGCCGAAACAGGTGATTGAGAAAGCTGTAAGGGTACCAGAAACCGTTGCGGCTAAAGCGGTAGTTAAAGTGTAACGACCCGCACTTTTTCGATCATTCTATACTTATAAGATTAATATTTACATAAATTAAACCTTGCCAACATGATAAGCAATCCAAATTGTCGAGACTGATATTTCCGAAAAGAGTTTTACACAACGTTTGACCGTCTAGTTTGACCGATGATATCACGAACTATACAATATATGATAATTATACGTTTGTGTATATAAATGTATATATACATATTTAACATGATTAATAAATGTTTTAATATCTCATTTTGTATTAATAACAACAAGTTATATGTGTATTTTGAAACTACTAACTTAAGTTTTCAAAACGATAACTATACGTAACGTTATTTGACATAAATACTTAAGACATATAATGTTTATACATATATTGTATAAGTAATGTATTTAATCACTTTTAAAGACTTAAATACATAAAACCATATAAGTATATTCACAAAAGATAGCTATATTTGAATCCTCATTCCATTTTTCACAAAATTTCTATACGTATATTTAGAGTATTTGTACTCGTATCATACCTAGCTCCTATACGTATTTACTAATAGTAAATACACATCAAAATCACCACCTAACCAGCCATTATTCATGCCCTTAGAGCTAGGTAATTACTTTTGAATCATTGCAAGACTAATTACAAAAATACAAACTAGAATTTTGTCATGTTATCCTTAAAGATCACATTTTTAGGAGTATATATGTATCATCATTTTTGATTCATTTTTACTTCAATCTCTTAACTAAAAACACACACTCTTTCTTACTCTCTAAACTCCATAACAACCCAGCAAAATTCCATAAAGATCTAGCTTCAAAAACCATACTAAAACACCATAAGAAAACCATACAAAAACATTTCAAGAAAACCCTCCAAGAACACTAACTTACTTCCAATCTTTCATCCACTTCTATCACCCTTTTGATTCTAGCTTCTTACTTCTCTTTTACAGCAAACTTATCCAAGGAACTTGAGGTAGAATCTATGTTCATAACCTTATTCGATTCATATATATATAGCTATCTTATTTTGTGGTACAAAAGTTTAACAACAAGAACATAGTTTGAATGTTTTCAAACTTGTTTGCAAACTAAATAGATCCTTCTAACTTAACTTTTAAAATACTTCAAGACCTGTAATATAACTTATGTATATACTAATTTAACAAGGTAAAACTTGGTTTTTCAAAGTATAAGTATTTTTAGAAAAATGGTCATTAAATGATTTTGTTGTAACAAAAATGTTTAACTTCATATGTTTCACTAATGTTTCACTTATGCCGTATGATTTTGAATACAAACCAAGGTATTTACAGTTCATAGTCTTAAAGAAGAACTCGATCCAAGAAGATGGCAATTTGAATCAACAAAAACGGATTTGTAACGAAGAAACTATGACCAAAACAAAATTGGTTATCCTAGATCATTTCAACTACGGGATCAATTGGAAAAAAATGATATAAATCACATATTTCTAAGATAACATGATATTTTATATATATGTACTTATAATTCAATTTTATATGGTTCAGGATCACCCGTAAACAATACGAGAAGATTAATCATAAGATCCCATGTTTGTACGCAACACGTCATTTGACAACACCGGTACTTTATGTACGCAACACGTCATTTGACAACACCGGTACCATGGGTCAAGATTAATCTCGACCAATACATATACGATGGGGTTTTATTTATTTCGTTGGGGGTTTTGTTTATTGCGGGTATATTAAACATCTAAAAATGAACCATTAAAAATTGAATTACTAACATCGGAATGCTAACTACGGACTAAGGAAATATTCAAAATATTAAAAGTATAACAAGTATATATTTATAACGTTTGTTTAAAAATGAAAACATATTGATATATTATATATGGATAGGTTCGTGATATCAACCGGAAGACCGAGTCAAAATATATATATCATCAAGACAAGAGTGAGTATATAGTCCCACTTTTAAACTCTAAATATTTCGGGATGAGAATACATGTATTTTATGTTTTACATTATGGACACAAGTAACTGAAAAATATATTCTACGTTGAGTTGTACCACTGGCATACTTCCCTGTAGCTTGGTAACTAATATTTACAGCGGTAATGTAAACGCGAATCCTGTTGATAGATCTATCGGGCCTGACAACCCCAATCGGACTGGACGACCAGTATTCAACGGTTGCACAGTACTTCGTTTTGTGACTACACTTGGTACGGTGTAGTAAGATTTCATATTAAAGGGAATATGCGACGTGAAAATGTTAAGTATGGTTACCAAGTGCTCAACCACTTAGAATATTTTTATTGAAATGTTTATATACGAAATCTTGTGGTCTATATATATATATTGCTGCGCACTAAACCTATATCTCACCAACTTTATGTTGACGTTTTTAAACATGTTTATTCTCAGGTGATAATTAAAGCTTCCGCTGCATTATGTTGAATCTAAGCAGGATCATGCGTACTCATATTTGTGTCAAAAATAAAACTGCATATCCGAGGACGTGTGTTGTAAAATATGCTAGAAATCGTGTTGTTATTATCATTTGTAAAGTTTGTAAGTCGAAGATTATCGTTAAACGATAATCATCTTTTTATTGTCTAAAGCTTGTAACAAAAATAATGGTTTGGTTTGTAATGTATAATATATGCAGTTTTCCTTTTTAAAAATGTCGCATATAGAGGTCAATACCTCGCAATGAAATCATACGTTATCTAACACGTTCTTATGGTTAAGGACGGGTTATGACATGTGGTATCAGAGCGTTGGTCTTAGCGAACCAGGTCTGCATTAGTGTGTCTAACCGAGAAGCCGTTAGGATACATTAGTAAGTCTGGACTTTGACCGGGTCTGATTTAAAAAAAAAAAACCATTGCTTATCACTGTTGGTTAAAATTTATATGTAAATATTATATAAGTACTAATGGGTTAGTTGTTGTGTGATAGATGTCGAGCTCAAAAATTGTTATCACAATCAACGACTCCGAATCAGAATCTTCAGATGGCGTTCCAGTCATTAACCTGTCCGATGACGAAAATGATATCCTTGGGGAAGACTCACAATTTCCGGATGAACCAACTATAGAAATATCGGAAAGTGAACCCGAGGAGGAAAGTGAACCCGAGGAGGAAAGTGAACCCGAGGAGGAAAGTGAACCCGAGGAGGAAAGTGAACCCGAGGAAGAAATACAGGAAATTACAAAAGACGAGTTCGAACTAGGAAAGAAACGAAAGGCTAATGAATTAGAAAATCCAAATCCCGAGTTTAATGAGAATGATGTGGCACCAATTCCACTCAACACTACCACCCCTATCCCCGCTATTCCTATTCGTTCTGTCCCGGCATCCAGTTCTTCAGTCCCACAGCCAAAATATAGGCAGACAGTTAGGATAAGCGTTAAGCAAATCTTTGTGTCTAAACGTCCTAGAAAATAGATCAAACGAAGCGCTGCTGTGTCAAACCATGGAACCGAATAATGTTTTGTATAATATTAATAGTGTGGTTTGCTTAATGTTCGATGTAAGATAAGCATATGTAAAATATTGAAGTATGAAATGCAATAATTTTCCATGGTTAAGTATTATTTAGATTGTAGTAATTGATTCTGTACTAAGCTATTAAGTATGAACGTTAACGGGTAGGTACTACCCAAGATATAATTATAAAACGCTAATAAGAAGAAAAGGCTTTTATAATAATACCTAGTTCATATTATTAATAAGCTATAATGTACTATAAATACACACTACATCTATAATAATCCATGTGAATAATTATTTTCTTTCATTAGGAAATGGCGCGATTGAATCGAATGACGGAACAAGAACTCGAGGAACTCATCAACCAGCGAGTGAACGACAGAATGTTATGGGTTGAGGCTGCAAGAGCTGCTGCAGTTAATCCAAATCCTCGTGTAGGATGCTCCTACAAGACGTTCCAAGCTTGCAAGCCATCATCATTCAGTGGAACGGAAGGACCTATCGGTTTAACCCGATGGATAGAAAAGATGGAGACGGTGTTCAAAATCAGCGGTTGTGATGAAAAAGACATGACCAAGTTTGCATCGTGCACTTTACAAGATAGTGCACTCACATGGTGGAAGAATTATGTGAAGGCGGTAGGAGGAGATGTAGCTTATGATACTCCATGGGAAGAATTCAAAGCAATGATAATCACCGAGTATTGTCCAAGGAATGAGGTTATTAAGTTAGAAGATGAGTTACGAAGTTTGAAGGTGGTTGGTACTGAAATCACCAACTACAACCAGCGATTCATGGAATTAGTTTTGCTATGTCCTGAATTGGTTCCAACCGAAGAACGGAAGATTGAAATGTACAAAGCTGGTTTGCCCAAAAAGGTCAAGGCAAATGTTACAGCATCGAAACCTAAGACAATTCATGAAGCTATAACCATGGCAAACGAGCTAATGGATCAGGTCATCATGGATAAGAAAGTATCCAATACTGATGTGAAGGTATCAGGTAACAAAAGAAAGTGGAATGGAAATTATGATCGAGGTAACCAACAACAATCTTTTAAGAAACAAGAAAACACGCAAGGTGCGGGTAGTGGTTTAAGCTTTGGTTATAAAGGACAAAATCCTTTATGCAACCGTTGCCACAAACATCACTTTGGTTACTGTAGTGTGTTATGCACCAAGTGTAATCGACAAGGTCATCTTGCGGAAGATTGTAAGGCTCTCGTTACAAATGGCAACAAGACTCCTGCCACCAACGCAAATAGAACTGCTTTAGCTAACATTACTTGTTTTGGGTGTGGAAAACAAGGTCATTATAAGAGCCAGTGCCCGAATCAGAATGGCGGACCTGCACGTGGAAGAGCGTTTGTTATTAATGCTAGAGAGGCACGAGAAGACCCGGAACTTGTTACGGGTACGTTTACCATTAATAACTTATCAGCATCTATTTTATTTGATACTGGCGCCGATAGAAGTTACGTGTGTATAAATTTTTACACTAAATTGAATTGTTCATCATTACCTCTAGATGCTAAGTACTTGATTGAGTTAGCTAATGGTAAGCTAATTAAAGCCGATAAAATTTGTCGTGATTGTAAGATAAATTTAGCCGGAGAAACATTTAAGATTGATTTGATACCCGTAGAATTAGGAAGTTTTGATGTAATAGTCGGCATGGACTGGATGTCCAAAGTAGGAGCGGAAGTTGTTTGTGCCAAGAAGGCAATTCGTATTCCTGGTAAGGATAAAATGTCGGTGATGATTTACGGAGAGAAGGGTGATTCAAAGCTAAAACTCATTAGCTGTTTGAAAGCCAAAAAGTGTTTAGAAAAGGGATGTTACGCTATTTTAGCACATGTTAATAAAGTCGAAAAGGAAGAGAAGTGCATCAATGACGTGCCTGTGGCAAGAGATTTTCCCGAAGTTTTTCCGGAAGAATTGCCGGGATTACCTCCATTTAGATCGGTAGAATTTCAAATAGATTTAGTACCAGGAGCTGCACCAGTGGCTCGTGCTCCATATAGACTTGCACCGTCCGAGTTAAAAGAACTTCAAAGTCAGTTAAAAGAATTATTGGACCGTGGATTCATACGACCAAGTACTTCACCGTGGGGAGCTCCAATTTTGTTTGTTAAGAAGAAAGATGGATCTTTTAGGATGTGTATAGACTATCGTGAATTAAATAAGTTAACTATCAAGAATCGGTATCCACTACCGAGAATTGATGACTTATTTGATCAATTGCAAGGATCATGTGTTTATTCAAAAATCGACTTAAGATCGGGCTATCATCAACTACGCGTCAAAGAAGAGGACATTCCGAAAACTGCTTTTCGGACACGTTATGGTCATTACGAATTTTTGGTTATGCCGTTTGGATTGACGAATGCGCCAGCTGTATTCATGGACCTCATGAATCGAGTTTGTAGTCCGTATTTAGATAAGTTTGTTATCGTTTTCATTGATGATATTCTTATCTATTCCAAGAGTGAGCAAGAGCATGAAGAGCATTTAAGGTTGATACTGGAGTTGTTGAGAAAAGAACAACTTTATGCTAAATTTTCTAAGTGTGCTTTCTGGTTGAAAGAAGTACAATTTCTTGGCCACGTTGTTAGTAGCAAAGGAATTCAGGTTGATCCAGCAAAAATTGAAGCCATTGAAAAATGGGAGACTCCTAAGACACCAATGCAGATACGCCAATTTTTGGGTTTAGCCGGTTATTATAGAAGGTTTATTCAAGATTTTTCCCGAATAGCTAAACCGTTGACAGCGTTAACGCAAAAAGGGAAGAAATACGAATGGACCTCGGAGCAGGAGAACGCATTTCAATTATTGAAGAAGAAGTTAACTACGGCGCCTATTTTATCGTTACCTGAAGGGAACGATGATTTTGAAATATATTGTGATGCTTCGCGACAAGGTTTTGGTTGTGTTCTTATGCAACGAAAGAAAGTTATTGCATTTGCATCCCGACAATTGAAGATTCACGAGCGAAATTATACGACGCATGATCTAGAATTGGGAGCAGTCGTGTTTGCATTGAAGATGTGGAGACACTACTTGTATGGGGTTAAATTCACTGTGTTTACTGATCATAAAAGCCTTCAACATATTTTTGATCAGAAACAATTGAACATGAGGCAACGTAGGTGGGTCGAGTTAATAAACGACTATGATTGTGAAATTCGTTATCATCCCGGGAAAGCGAATGTGGTGGCTGACGCACTAAGCAGAAAGAAACGAGAACCAATTCGAGTTCGAGCAATGAATATAAAAATTCGCCTAAATCTCAACTCACAAATCAAAGAAGTTCAACGAGAAGCACTTACTAAAGAAAATAAAGGAAATGAAATAATGAAGAAGTATGAGAAGCAACTCGTTATGCGGGAAGATAGAATTCGATATTTTGCAAATCGTATTTGGGTACCGAAGTTGGGTGGATTAAGGAAATTGATATTGAACGAGGCACATAAGACAAGATATTCGATACATCCTGGAGTTGGAAAGATGTACCAAGATCTTAAGACGCATTATTGGTGGCCTAATTTGAAGACAGACGTTGCAACATATGTTGGGGAATGTTTAACTTGTTCCAAAGTCAAAGCAGAACATCAAAAGCCGTCAGGGTTACTTCAACAACCAGAAATCCCAGAATGGAAATGGGACGGTATTACCATGGATTTCATCACGAAGTTACCAAAGACTGCCTGGGGATACGACACCATTTGGGTGATTGTTGATCGTCTCACCAAGTCTGCACATTTCTTGCCTATAAAGGAAACGGATAGAATGGAGAAACTATTACGATTGTATATAAAGGAAGTTGTTTCAAGGCATGGAATACCTATTTCCATTATATCCGATCGTGATAGTAGATTTACCTCAAAATTCTGGCAATCACTACAGGAGGCACTAGGAACTCGGTTGGATATGAGTACCGCATATCATCCACAAACCGATGGACAGAGTGAAAGAACGATTCAGACTCTCGAAGACATGCTCAGGGCATGTGTGATCGATTTTGGAAACGGATGGAATAAATACCTACCGTTAGCAGAATTCTCGTATAATAATAGTTATCATGCGAGCATTGGAGCTGCGCCATTCGAAGCATTGTACGGAAGGAAGTGTAGATCTCCTATCTGTTGGAATGAAGTAGGAGATCGACATTTAACTGGTCCCGAGATCATACACGAAACGACCGAGAAGATAGTACAAATCAAGGAGAGATTGAAAACATCCCGTAGTCGCCAAAAGAGCTACGCCGATGTTCGAAGGAAACCATTAGAGTTTCAGGTCGGGGACATGGTTATGCTAAAGGTGTCACCTTGGAAAGGTGCAATACGTTTCGGCAAAAGGGGTAAACTGAACCCAAGGTACGTAGGCCCGTTTAAGATCATCGAACGCATTGGACCGGTAGCTTATCGACTCGAGTTACCGCAACAACTCGCCGGAGTACATAATACCTTTCACGTCTCGAACCTTAAGAAGTGTCTGGCAAAGGAAGACCTCACCATTCCTCTTGAAGAAATCCATGTCGACGAGAAACTACAATTCGTCGAAGAACCAATCGAAATCATGGACCGTGAAGTTAAACAACTCAAACAGAGCAATATACCGATTGTTAAGGTTCGTTGGAATGCTAGAAGAGGTCCTGAGTTTACTTGGGAACGAGAGGATCAGATGAAACGAAAGTATCCGCACTTGTTTCTCGATAACGCAAAATAGGTACAATTTTAAAATTTCGGGACGAAATTTATTTAACGGGGAGGTAATGTAACGACCCGCACTTTTTCGATCATTCTATACTTATAAGATTAATATTTACATAAATTAAACCTTGCCAACATGATAAGCAATCCAAATTGTCGAGACTGATATTTCCGAAAAGAGTTTTACACAACGTTTGACCGTCTAGTTTGACCGATGATATCACGAACTATACAATATATGATAATTATACGTTTGTGTATATAAATGTATATATACATATTTAACATGATTAATAAATGTTTTAATATCTCATTTTGTATTAATAACAACAAGTTATATGTGTATTTTGAAACTACTAACTTAAGTTTTCAAAACGATAACTATACGTAACGTTATTTGACATAAATACTTAAGACATATAATGTTTATACATATATTGTATAAGTAATGTATTTAATCACTTTTAAAGACTTAAATACATAAAACCATATAAGTATATTCACAAAAGATAGCTATATTTGAATCCTCATTCCATTTTTCACAAAATTTCTATACGTATATTTAGAGTATTTGTACTCGTATCATACCTAGCTCCTATACGTATTTACTAATAGTAAATACACATCAAAATCACCACCTAACCAGCCATTATTCATGCCCTTAGAGCTAGGTAATTACTTTTGAATCATTGCAAGACTAATTACAAAAATACAAACTAGAATTTTGTCATGTTATCCTTAAAGATCACATTTTTAGGAGTATATATGTATCATCATTTTTGATTCATTTTTACTTCAATCTCTTAACTAAAAACACACACTCTTTCTTACTCTCTAAACTCCATAACAACCCAGCAAAATTCCATAAAGATCTAGCTTCAAAAACCATACTAAAACACCATAAGAAAACCATACAAAAACATTTCAAGAAAACCCTCCAAGAACACCAACTTACTTCCAATCTTTCATCCACTTCTATCACCCTTTTGATTCTAGCTTCTTACTTCTCTTTTACAGCAAACTTATCCAAGGAACTTGAGGTAGAATCTATGTTCATAACCTTATTCGATTCATATATATATAGCTATCTTATTTTGTGGTACAAAAGTTTAACAACAAGAACATAGTTTGAATGTTTTCAAACTTGTTTGCAAACTAAATAGATCCTTCTAACTTAACTTTTAAAATACTTCAAGACCTGTAATATAACTTATGTATATACTAATTTAACAAGGTAAAACTTGGTTTTTCAAAGTATAAGTATTTTTAGAAAAATGGTCATTAAATGATTTTGTTGTAACAAAAATGTTTAACTTCATATGTTTCACTAATGTTTCACTTATGCCGTATGATTTTGAATACAAACCAAGGTATTTACAGTTCATAGTCTTAAAGAAGAACTCGATCCAAGAAGATGGCAATTTGAATCAACGAAAACGGATTTGTAACGAAGAAACTATGACCAAAACAAAATTGGTTATCCTAGATCATTTCAACTACGGGATCAATTGGAAAAAAATGATATAAATCACATATTTCTAAGATAACATGATATTTTATATATATGTACTTATAATTCAATTTTATATGGTTCAGGATCACCCGTAAACAATACGAGAAGATTAATCATAAGATCCCATGTTTGTACGCAACACGTCATTTGACAACACCGGTACTTTATGTACGCAACACGTCATTTGACAACACCGGTACCATGGGTCAAGATTAATCTCGACCAATACATATACGATGGGGTTTTATTTATTTCGTTGGGGGTTTTGTTTATTGCGGGTATATTAAACATCTAAAAATGAACCATTAAAAATTGAATTACTAACATCGGAATGCTAACTACGGACTAAGGAAATATTCAAAATATTAAAAGTATAACAAGTATATATTTATAACGTTTGTTTAAAAATGAAAACATATTGATATATTATATATGGATAGGTTCGTGATATCAACCGGAAGACCGAGTCAAAATATATATATCATCAAGACAAGAGTGAGTATATAGTCCCACTTTTAAACTCTAAATATTTCGGGATGAGAATACATGTATTTTATGTTTTACATTATGGACACAAGTAACTGAAAAATATATTCTACGTTGAGTTGTACCACTGGCATACTTCCCTGTAGCTTGGTAACTAATATTTACAGCGGTAATGTAAACGCGAATCCTGTTGATAGATCTATCGGGCCTGACAACCCCAATCGGACTGGACGACCAGTATTCAACGGTTGCACAGTACTTCGTTTTGTGACTACACTTGGTACGGTGTAGTAAGATTTCATATTAAAGGGAATATGCGACGTGAAAATGTTAAGTATGGTTACCAAGTGCTCAACCACTTAGAATATTTTTATTGAAATGTTTATATACGAAATCTTGTGGTCTATATATATATATTGCTGCGCACTAAACCTATATCTCACCAACTTTATGTTGACGTTTTTAAACATGTTTATTCTCAGGTGATAATTAAAGCTTCCGCTGCATTATGTTGAATCTAAGCAGGATCATGCGTACTCATATTTGTGTCAAAAATAAAACTGCATATCCGAGGACGTGTGTTGTAAAATATGCTAGAAATCGTGTTGTTATTATCATTTGTAAAGTTTGTAAGTCGAAGATTATCGTTAAACGATAATCATCTTTTTATTGTCTAAAGCTTGTAACAAAAATAATGGTTTGGTTTGTAATGTATAATATATGCAGTTTTCCTTTTTAAAAATGTCGCATATAGAGGTCAATACCTCGCAATGAAATCATACGTTATCTAACACGTTCTTATGGTTAAGGACGGGTTATGACATAAAGAGTATCAACCACCGCTCCCATTCCCGAGGAAGCAGAGATTGGAGAAGCTAGAGGCAGAAAAGTCCAAGTTCATGGACTTGAATAAAAAAGTTAACATAAATATGCCTTTTATTGATGTGATTGCAGGTATGTCAAAGTATGCAAAGTTCCTTAAGGATATGCTAACTAACAGGAAGAAGCTGGAGAACGTGTCTTCAGTCAGGTTGAATGCCGCATGCTCAGCGGTAGTTGCAAACAAGCTTCTCGATAAGCTTGAGGATCCTAGGAGTTTTAGCATTCCTTGTTTACTTGGTAATTTAGACTGTGTGATGGCATTGGCGGATTTGGGGGCTAGCATAAATTTGATGCCCTATTCTATTTATCTGAAGCTAGACCTCGGTGAGTTAAAACCCACGTGTATGGCTATTAAGCTAGCTGACCGCTCTATTAAATTCCCTCATGGAATTATAGAGAATATGCTAGTTAAGACCGGGTCGTAGGTTTTCCCGGCCGATTTCGTGGTTTTGGATATGGAAGTGGATGAAAGGATTCCACTTATTTTGGGTCGGCCATTTTTGAATACTGCTAGATGTATCATCGATGTTTATTGCCAAAAGTTGACCCTTAGGATAGATGACTTGAGTGCAACATTTTCAATCAACCATGATTTAAACTACCCTGCCTACACTGATGATACATGTTATTTTCTTAACACTGTGGATGTCCAGTCTGAGTTTTTGCAGGAATTCCCAGAGTTACAGGGTTCAGGAGAATGCTCATTGGTTGAAATTGATGAAGAATTGTAGGTTGAGGAGGTGGATATTTTAACCGCCTTGATGGAAAACGGCTATGAGCCAACTAAGGAGGAGTTCAAAGAACTCGATCATGATGCCGATTACCGGAGCAAGTCTTCAATTGAAGAACCTCCCAAGTTAGAATTGAAGCCACTTCCAGATCATTTGGAATACGCTTATTTGCAGGAGGAATCTAAGCTCCCGGTAATTATTTCTTCTTCTCTTACTGCAGGTCAGAAAACTAAGCTTGTAACCATGCTAAAGGCCCATAAACCGACCATTGCGTGGAAAATTCACGACATCAAGGGTATTATTCCCTCCTATTGCACCCAAAAAATCCTAATGGAGGATAACTCCAAACCCGTGGTACAACGTCAAAGGAGGTTGAACCCTCACATGCAAGATGTGGTGAAGAAAGAGATCGTGAAGCTCCTCGATGCTGGTCTGATTTACCCGATTTTTGACAGTCCGTGGATTAGCCCGGTACACTGTGTACCCAAGAAAGGTGGTATGACTGTTACCACCAACGATAAAAATGAGTTAATTTCCACTTGGACTGTCATGGGGTGGCGTATTTGTATTGACTACCGAAAGTTGAACGACGCCACACGCAAAGACCACTTCCCGTTACCTTTCATGGATCAAATGCTAGAGAAATTAGCGGGAAACAGCTTTTATTGTTTTCTTGATGGTTTTTCGGGCTATTTCCAAATTCCTAGCGGGAAACCACTTTCACGTGCCCGTATGGCACATTCTCATACCGTCGCATGCCCTTTGGCCTTTGTAACGCTCCGGCCACTTTTCAAAGGTGCATGATGGCCATATTCCATGATATGATAGAAGATTGCATGGAGGTGTTCATGGATGACTTTTCGATCTTCGGTGACACTTTCGATTCATGCCTTCTTAATTAAGAACGGATGTTGGTAAGGTGTGAGAAATCTAATCTTGTGCTCAACTAGGAAAAGTGCCATTTCATGGTACAATGGGGCATAGTTCTCGGGCACAAGATTTCTAAGAACAGTATTGAGGTAGATCCCGCAAAGGTAACTGCTATTAAGAACCTTCCACCTCTCACTGATGTTAAGGGTGTTCGGAGCTTTCTCTGGCACGCCGGTTTTTACCGGTGGTTCATTAAGGATTTTTCCAAAATCGCTAACCCGATAAACAAACTCCTCGAAAATAACACACCTTGGAACTTCTCCGAAGAGTGCCAAAAGGTATTCGAACTTCTTAAGGAGAAACTCATCAATGCACGTATCATAATTGCTCCGAATTGGTCCCTTCCGTTTGAGCTTATGTGTGATGCATCCGATTTTGCTGTTGGCTCTGTTTTGGGCCAAATGGTCGAGAAACATTTCCGACCCATCTATTATGCAAGAAAGACCTTGCAAGGAGCACAGTTGAATTACACTACCACTGAAAAAGAGCTCCTTACGGTGGTCTTTTCGTTCGATAAGTTCCTATTTAGTCTTGTCTAAGACTATTGTTTTTACGGACCATTCTGCTCTAAAGTACCTCTTCTCAAAACCGGATGCCAAACCTCGACTGCTTAGATGGATCTTGATCTTGCAAGAATTCGATATCGAGATCCGGGATAAGAAAGGTGTTGAAAATCTAGCGGCCGACCACTTGTCTAGACTCGAGAATCCAAATCTCGAAGTCCTTCATGAGTCAAGTATTCATGATGATTTTCCCGATGAGTATCTCATAAAGTTAGACAAGGTGGACGAGCCATGGTATGTGGACATAGCTAATTATCTTGTTGTGGGATTCTTGGAGAAAGGGTGGTCACATCAAAAGAGGAAGAAATTATTCAGTGACCTGAAACACTATTTCTGGGAAGATCCCTATCTTTTTCGTAGTTTTCCGGATGGAGTCATTCGAAGGTGCATTTCCGGTGAGGAATGCACTCGTATTTTGTTGGAGTGCCATCGTGGCCCAACAGGTGGCCATTTTGGTCCCCAAATCACGGAGAGAAAGGTTTATGAGGCCGATTTTTATTGGCCTAGTATTTTCAAATATGCCCACCTAATTTTCATATCGTGTGATGCGTGCCAACGGGCCAGAAAAATACCAAAAGAGATGAGATGCCTCAACATAGCATTCAAGTATGTGAGGTGTTTGACATTTGGGGGATCGATTTTATGGGCCCGTATCCTAAATCTCATTCGACTCTTTACATTCTCGTTGCAATCGATTATGTTTCTAAATGGGTAGAGGCCAAAGCTCTCCCAACTAACGATGCACGGGTTGTAATTACCTTCTTGAAGGGCATCTTTGCCCGATTTGGCACCCCGAAAGCCCTCACTAGTGATAGAGGGACCCACTTTTGTAACGCTCAAATGGAGAAAGTGTTGAAACGATACGGGGTAACCCACAAAGTTTCAACAACTTACACCCGCAAACAAGTGGGCAAGTTGAGAATACCAATCGGTCATTGAAGCGAATTTTAGAAAAGACCGTGGGTACGAATCCTAAGGAGTGGTCTACAAAGCTTGAAGATGCATTGTGGGCATTTCGTACGGCCTACAAGACACCAATAGGCACAACTCCTTATCATTTGGTATATGGTAAGGCATGCCATCTCCCTTTGGAGATTGAACATAAAGCTCATTGGGCTTTAAGGGTGTGCAATATGGATTACCATGAGGCGGGTCGCTTTCGTTTGGATCAATTAAACGAGTTGGATGAGTTGCGCCTTGACGCATATGAGAACTCGGTTATTTACAAGGAGAAAGCTAAACGTTGGCATGATAACCGAATCAAAAACCCGAAAGAGTTCAAGGAGGGCGATCGAGTCATTCTCTATAATGCTTGTTATAAGTTATCGCTCGGAAAGTTAAAGTCACGATGGAACTGGCCATTCGTTGTGAAGAAGGTGTACCCATATGGTACAATTGAGTTAGTGAATTCGAAAGGTGAAGAGTTTAAGGTAAATGGCCACTGGGACAGACCTTACATTGATGGTTTTCTTGAAACCGAAATTGAAGATGAGGTTAACCTCAACTTCGAGCCAGAAAATGAATGAATTCGGAGTTGAGTCCCGTGAACGACTCTATAATAAACTTCACTTTGTTGTATAGTTTGTATGTGTAGGTTTGTTTGCGGGTTTGCCGAGTCTAAAATGCTATATGATTGATTGGGGTCGTTTACTTGTTATTTTTATTGATTGTTTGGTCCTTTAAGGTGATAATTAGTTGCTGAATAAGTAAAAACGTCGAAGTACCAAGTCGTGCCTAAGGCCGCGGCGCGATGACTATTGCCGCGGGGCAAGTTTACACTATTTTCCGGATCAGATAGCTCTTTAAGTTGATACCTGACCACGCCTAAGACCGCGTCGTGAAGGATATTTGCCACGGCGCGGGTTTCAAGTGGTTTGAGGTTGAAGAACAAGAGAAAAAAATGAGCATCAGACATCACGTATCTACGCGGCGCGGAGATTTAGGTCGCGGCGCTACCTTTCTGCCGTCCAGATTCCAAACCCATCGTTTAAACTTTTAAATTAAATGGGTCAAACCGACCCACCTTCTAACCCGACAGGATTCCAACCCTTTTAAGGGATTCTTGGAGCTCTTTTCACCCACTTTTATTCTACCTACCTCTCAAGCATACATTGAGTCACCAAAACCCTAAGTTCAATTAACAATCATTCTTCACTAATTGATTCAAATCTTTGTTCAATCATGCCTGTTAAGGTCCGATTTTACTCTTTTCTATCTTTTTCTCTCGTAATTCTATGATATGTATGTATTTTCTTCATGAATTCTTGTGTAGTTTATGCATAATATGTGATGAATTGTTTATGAATATGATATGTATGTATTTTCTTCATGAATTCTTGTGTAGTTTATGCATAATATTGATTCTTGAGATTAGGGTAGTGATAAATCCGAATTTGGTGATGGATGTTTAGGGTTTTTGTTTGTGAGGAAGATGGTTGCTCCTAGATATATGTTTTAAGATAGTGTGGGGTGATTTGGGCGGGTCGTATGTGACTTTGGTGATTTGTGAAGCTTGATGATATTTTTGTGATTTGTGAGATGGTTATTTGGTTAGTTGGTATTGTTTTAGCTTCTTGAAGGTTAGAAGTGTCATGACCCGAAAATTTCGGACAAATTTAAACTCTGATAACTCTGACAAGATAAGCAAATTGATGTGTTGCATTAAAATTTTTTTTTTTCATACATTTAATTAACCCTTGGACTTTACCCTACGATTCACGAACAACCTATAATTTAAAACTCGAACCCGTCATGATTTATATATGATTTTACTTTCTTAAACGAAGATGTTTTATGATATAATAATTTCTTTTATTATAACCTCTTAATAAAATGATTTTGAATATAATTAGTTCTAGAAAACTAAATTTTATAATATTTATATATGAAATGATAAAAATTTACTATTAAACGATGCTATTTCAAATTAAAATTTTTACGTATTAAGTCGTTTTATTTTTATGATATAATTTTTGTAATTTTTTTTAAGAAATGAAGTTAAATTAAAAATGTACAATTTATAAAGCACAACGTACAACAACGTGTAGTTTAAATAGTTGAATTTAAATAGTAAATGAAACGAAATTAATTCATTTACTATTCACATGAAAGCGACATGATTAAAATTACTAATTATAAGCGACATAATATACCCCTAAAGTATTTGAGAAATACGACTTTTTAAAAAATTTACGATTCAAATTTGATTCTAAATTATTATTATATTATTATATTTTATTTCAATATTATTATATTATTATATTTAATATATTATTATAATTAAATTAATATTATATTACATATCTTTATTCAGTCAAAAACTAGGAAAAACACATATTATGCGTACAAACTTTATAAACGAACATTTTTACAACTAATTTTATAAAGCTTAAGACTAAAAAAGAGATATATATATATATATATATATATATATATATATATATATATATATATATATATATATATATATATATATATATATATATATATATATATATATATATATATTCAAATATAAAAAGTGAAATTTTTATCCATATTTTTACCCGTCAATTATTAGCAACAGAGTACGAAATACCGGTCCGTCAAAATTGTCGGTAGAATGAGACAAAGGCGGCTACTTTAATTCACATATTTTTTAAATTATTATTATATTATTACTTTATTGTATTATTATATTATATTTATATTATTATATTATTATATTTTATTTCAAATTATTATATTATTATTTTATTAATCTATATATATGAATGATCGATACATAAACACACACATACTTCAAAACATATATTACTCTGTAGTACTAAATTCTTATTATTATTTTTATTATTATTACTCTTAATATTAATATTAGTATTATTATTAAGTAGTATCATTAATATTAGTATTAGTAATATACATAAAATACTACGACGGAATTATGTTCAAGTGATTTCAAAATGGGTTTTTCAAATGGGTTAAAGCTAAGGAATTCATGGGTATTAAATAAGGAGGTTATGGGTATTGATCGGGGATATTGTTTGTGAATCAAAGGCCAACCTTGCATTTATCATTTCCGTTGCGTCTGCATACTTTTCCTACAATATTGAACCACAATATTGATATGTGAGTTTTCATAGCTCCCTTTTTAAATGTTTTTGCATTATATATTTGTGGGCTGAGAATACATGCGTATTTTATAACTGTTTTACGAAATAGGCACAAGTACTAAAACTAATTCTACGTGAGTTTAAACCAGAAATATCCCCTTAGCTTGGTAACTATAACTACTGGTGTATGACTGGTAGGCGCGAATCCTAAAGATAGATCTATTGGGTCTGACAAACCCCATCCTGACTATGGGATGCTTTAGTACTTCGAGGTTATTTTAAACACACCTGATCTGGTGTACTTCAGAGGGTAAAACATGAACGTTAAGGCTTGTTACCGGGTGCCTACAACTTATAGAATGCTTTTTTACACTTGCGAGTGTATGGTTATTTATGAAACTGAAATCTTGTGGTCTATTAAAACTATTGAAACTCATCGTTTATGATAAAACTATGTACTCACCAACCTTTTTGGTTGACACTTTTAAGCATGTTTATTCTCAGGTATTAAAGAAGCTTCCGCTATTTAACTGCTATGTGCATGGAGTCTTACATGACATATTTTTCAAGGAAACTTTGCATTCAAACATTAATGTGTATTATATTTTGACTGTTTAGTCAACTGATGTATTATTATGAACTATCATTTATTGGGATTATCTATATGTAGAAATCACCACAGGTCGAAAACATTTATGTACATGCTTTAAAAATGTATACAGATTTTAAACTTTCTTATATAGAAAGCGCGTCTTTTGAAATGAATGCAATGTTTGTAAAACGTATCATATAGAGGGCAAACCTCGCAATGGGACCGATGAATGATGTTCTACGTCAATAGGGATTTTGGCGGGCCATCACAGTTGGCATCAGAGCGTTGGTCTTAGCGAACCAGAATTTACATTAGTGTGTCTAACCAGTAGTTGTTAGGAAGCATTAGTGAGTCTGGACTTTGACCGTATCTGCATATTATAAATTTTGCTTATCATTTTTGTCAGAAATTACCTGCTTATCAATTTTTAATCTATACACGTTTTACTGCAATTATTGCATAGATAGTGTATATACATATTCATATCTTATCATATCTATCACTAAAGACTCTGCCTGACATCTTCCGTAAATTCCTTCGTAACTTATGGGATTTTGGTATTAAATATACATATGTAAATTATGTATTAAGAATATCAATCTAAGTCCAAATTTTTTTTTTCCATATCAACAATCATTTCTCTGATCGTGTAAGGCAGATCCTTCAGAAAGCTCGAGTTCATCGGATTCTAAAAGCTATTCCAATATGGAATTTCATTTGAGCTCCGAGAGCAGTTTAACCGGAATGAACCAACCAATTAGTCATCACCTTTTCTAGATAAATTGGGGGTGGGTTTGTGGATGAATCAATCAATTTAGACAAGAGGAAGGCGATCTCTTTCATGAATCTAATTCGCCTCTCGGTGGAGAACATGAGGCACTTACCGGCGAACCCGTTCGTAACACCATTTTCTCTCTCCTTTTCAGGATATGCCGCAACGAGTATAATATTACTAATATTATTGTGGCTATTCGTCCTTTACTCCGTATCTTGCATGGTGAATTATTTAGTAAAAAAAAATTACTGCTATGAAAAGCAAAACTTCATTAGCAAGTGCATCCTACATCATTTCATTCCCTTTATAAAGCTATTGACCTCTCTTTTTATTCAAGAAACTTTAAACATCTTCTTTCACAATACAAAACAAAATAAATTCTCATCATCTATACTCACATCAAACCACCACCAGCACCAGCAACAGCAGTACCAACAACATCATAAGCCTCAACATCGCAAGCCGCATTGTGAGCATCAACATCATACGCACCGCAGGCACTGAGGGATACCAACAATAATGAGTGATGAAGTATTAATTCATTATTTCATTTACGTTGAAGAAATATTCCGCGGCGATTATGTAATCTCTAAAGTTTTAGGGATTATTCATTTCTAGTTCCAACCGTAAACCAAATGAGATTAATATAATATTAACTCATTAAATCCATATTACATCTGAAGAAAATATACATACATAT